>NC_090023.1:165086662-165159162 GCF_037176765.1 Anolis sagrei
TTGGACACAAGACACCTAACAACCCAATGTATGTCCTTCACTCAAAAACAATTGATTTTGTCATTTGGGAGTTGTAGTTGCTGAGATTTATAGTTCACCTACAATCCAAGAGCATTCTGAACCTCACCAATGGAATTGAACCAAACCAGGCACACAGGACTTCCAAGACCAACAGAAAACAGTAGAAAGATTTGGTGGGCATTGACCTTGAGTTTGGGAGTTGTAGTTCACCTACATCCAGAGAGCACTGTGGACTCAAACAATGATGGATCCGGACCAAACTTGGCACAAGCACTCAATACGCCCAAATATGAACACTAATGGAGTTTGGGGGAAATAGACCTTGACATTTGGGAGTTGTAGTCACTGGGATTCACAGTTCACCTACAATCAAAGAGCATTCGGAACCCCACAAACAACAGAATTGGGGCAAACTTCCCACACAGAATCCCCATGACCAACAGAAAATACTTAAGGCCATCCAGACCAACTCCTTTCATCAGGGGAAGGAAATGCAATTAAAGCCCTCCTGACAAAGAGCCATCCAGCCATAGATATACAGATATGATTCACGCACACACAGATATAGTATCATAGATTTGAAAGGGACCCCTAAAGAAGGACAATGATATGTTGCATGTTCCAGAGTAGGCAAACCAGACACTCTCCACATCAACACTGACAAAAAAATAACAAGAAATTATGTTTAACCACAAGCAGAAAGAAATTACATCTATTAGAAACCAACACTTTCACATTACTTTATTTTCCAGATCACCGGACTGGGCCACAGCAACGTGTGGCAGGGGACAGCTAGTATCTATATAAATAAAAATGTAATGTTCGTTTGTGGGATTAACATAACTCAAAAACCACTGGACGGAACCGACACCAAATTTGGACACAAGATACCTATCAGGCCAACGAGTGACCATCAATCATAAAAACACTGAAAAACACAGCAGAAGAGACTTAAAAAGCCAAATCATAAAAAATTACAACATATGCACAAAACCACATATATATGCAAACACACATACACACACACATATATACACAAAACACGTATACACAGACTGGGCCACAACAACGTGTGGCAGGGGACGGCTAGTCTAACATAGAAAGAGATCATGCTCTGGCCTTTTGCTTAGCAAGGCATCATCTGTCATATGGGAATAATAGCATTTGTTTACCTGTTGGTAGTTCAGCAAAGACTTCTTTAATAATGCATGTAGGAAATGTGGCCATTCAGAGAAATCATTATATGAATGCTAATTAATTATCTTTGCTGTTAATCACAGTATCACCAGCATCTCATGCATTGCAATATATAAGGTCTGAAGATCATCTGCAAGAAGAATTCATATATGGAAATGTATATGGAGGGGAAAATGTCTGCAAAATCTAACTTCAAAAGCCCTGACATGTTTTGATGTTCAAAATTCAGTGTGCTCAAAATCTATATTTAGTACTGTCTGGTGACTGCTTCTATCATCTATGGAGTTTCAAAGGAAATAAATAATAGCTGAGTTCTCAAAGTGCTAATATAACATTTGAGTCTGATTAGCATTCTGAATAAAAATTGTAATTAGAAGAAAATATATGCCAAAGATTAAGAAATAGTCATGGTAAAGGTCCAGAAAAGAAATGCTCACAGTGTGGATGAAATAAATACTTCTTTTCCCCAACACTTATCAATTCCCAATCTATTTCTGAACAGACTCTGATATGTTAAAATTAAGGGTCCTGGAATTTTTCATTAATTTTCCTAATTAATTTCAAGATATATGATCAGATAACAAATGGCTGTCTCAGCTTAAAAGAAAATACCCTTTTTTTTAAATTAAGTGGCACTCTTCTTGAGATCAACATCTTCCAATGCTGAGAGAAGAATGAAGTGTGGTGTGGCAGCTTTCTTGCCAGAATTTTCAGTTAGATCTTATCTAAAGCTTTTGGGAACTACAACCCCAGAACCTCCCAACCAACATTCCCAAGTTTTGATTTTATCTATAAAACCAGCAGAGAGTGCCCTTTACCATCACTGCTGCCTTTAAAACAATTTGCCATTCTTGACTTATTTCACCAGCATATTCATATTTGGTGAAATACATACATAAATTTTGTAATGGGTGTTGTGGAAAAATGGAAGCCTAAGCCTAAAGCCTATTGTTAGGACTTCATCAGACACTCTTCTGGCCCAGTTTCCATGCACTCTGGAAATGGAGATCCACAGAAGTCCCACGGAGGCCATTACGTGAAATAAGGTCACATCTAGTGGGACTCCATGGAGTTTCGTTTCCGCAGTATATGAAAACAGAGTTAGGAGTCCATGGGTTGTTGTAGGTTTTTTCCGGCTATATCGCCATGGTCTAGAGGCATTTTCTCCTGACGTTTCACCTGCATCTATGGCAAGCATCCTCAGAGGTAGTAAGGTCTGTTGGAACTAGGAAAATGGGTTTTATATATCTGTGGAATGACCAGGGTGGGACAAAGGACTTTTGTCTGCTGGAGCTAGGTGTGAATGTTTCAACTGACCACCTAGATTAGCATTTAATGGCTTGGAAGTGCCTGGGGGAATCTTTTTTTGTTGAGAGGTGATTTCATGTGCCTGTTTGTTTACTCTCTGTTGTTTTGCTGTTGTAATTTTAAAGGTTTTTAATACTGGTAGCCAGATTTTGTTCATTTTCACGGTTTCTTCCTTTCTGTTGAAATTGTCCACATGCTTGTGGATTTCAATGGCTTTTCTGTGTAGTCTGACATGGTGGTTGTGAGAGTGGTCCAGCATTTCTGTGTTCTCAAATAATATGCTGTGTCCAGGTTGGTTCATCAGGTGCTCTGCTATGGCTGACTTTTCTGGTCATTCCACAAATATTTCCTACTTCCAACAGACCTCACTACCTCTGAGGATGCTTTCCATAGATGCAGGCGAAACGTCAGGATAAAATACCTCTAGACCCGTGATGGTGAACCTATGACACGCGTGTCAGCATTGACACGCGTGGCTATTTTTGATGACACGCAGCTACATGCGGCCGCATACAGAGAAGTACACCTTATAAGAGCCAATCTAATTCCATCCTTAAATTTGTAAAAGGCTCTACAAATTTAACATCTGCACATTTGGGGATTGTTCACTCCATAACTCAGCATGGAATATACATATTTCTTATTTGAACTATAAATATTGCAAAATTATGTTGTTGTTTTTCTCGAAGTTGACACCCACCCAAGCTATGCTCAGGTTTTTGGCAAATTTTGACACACCAAGCTCAAAAGGTTGCCCATCACTGCTCTAGACATAGCCATATAGCCCGAAAAAAACCTACAACAACCCAGTGATTCCGGCCATGAAAGCCTTCGACAATACTTAGGAGTCCATCTTCAAGAGTTGGGTGTCATCTGACTCCAAACCTGAGAAAGTGAGTAAAAGGGGGGGAAAGATGGGGGAAAGATGTGGGATGGTTGCCCATCCCAGAAGATGGTAGAGAAGAGGGTAAGACAGCTCCCCCCCCCACTTTCCCCCACCCATCCGATTAAGTCCTTAATCCCAACTAGAATAGACCTATCAAATCAATGGAAATTACAGTTGGCCCTCAACATTCACTGGTTTCACTTTGATTTGATTATCGACAAATTTGATTAATGCAATTTCCTTAGGAATCTCTAGGACCTCCAGTACAACTCTATAGTCAACTTCTGCCAGAAGTGTGAAACTATGGTCAATTTGGAGACAAAGTTGTGATGGAGGACCTAGAGATTCCTAAAGAAGCAATGTCCTTGGTTTTAAAAATGTGTGTGTTTTATTCACTGTTTCTAGTTTTGTGGGGGTGCTACAACCTTGAACCCAGCTAACGTACATATATACATGTTGACTCACCAAGTTCTCACTGATTTGACAGGTCTATTGCTATTTGGGACAAGTAATTGTATGTAAGTACTAAAATAAAATCCCCATTTAGCCATGAAGCTCACTAGATGAGTTGGTGTTCACCTGCCTATTCTATTTTACAGGCTCGTTGTGATGAGAACATTAGATAATCCCATATGTAGGACCTTAACATCTTTGGAAAAAAAGAGGAGTGCACATGAATGGAATGAATAGGAATGCTAATATACGAGGGATATTTTTTAAGTAAGGTCCGTTGGAACATAAGTACACAATGAAAGTTTATTTCAAAAAAGTGAATTTATTTTCAGAAAGTACATACTTCACTCTATTTTTCGACATAGTTGCCAAGTTTGTTCAAACACTTATCATACCTCTGAACCAATTTTAAAATACCCTCTTCATAAAAACTTGCTGCCTGCTCCGATAACCAAATTGTTTGTAATCAAAGAAGGGCGACCGGAGCGGTACTCATCATGGACGTTGTCAAGGCCATCTTTGAATTGTCATACCCACTTACGCACTTTGCTTTCACTCATAACAGTATCACCGTACACTTCACAAATCTATCGATGAATTTCTGCAGCAGGCAGGTTCCTTGCTGACAAAAACCGTATCACTGAGCGAACCTCACATGCGGAGGGTGAGTTGATAGTCTTAAACATTTTTAAAGCACAGAACAAAACCGTACAGGTTAGCTACAGAGCGGAAACTGAGCACAGTTGTTCCGAGGCATGTCGGTACACGACGCACGCGCTCGTTGCAGTATGCGCGCGAACTACTAGTGTCTACAACAAAATGGACCTTACTTAAAAAATACCCCTCGTACCAAATGCTTCTGAACTGTCTTAAGGAGCTGGAAGAAGATGTGTTTTCCAGTGTTATCTCACCAGTATAGAAGCTATGACAACTTTTCATAACAGTCCAGTATGTTTGGAAAATATTATATTCATGCTAGTAAAGTATGCTGGAAATTTTTTTAGTGTGTATTACCCAATAAATTAAATGCCATGGACAAGCTGAGAAAGAATAAAAGGGTTTTTAATATATGAAATACTAAGAAAGATAGAACGCAACTGGAAAAGGACAAGTCCACAATGATTGTGGAGAAAAGAATGATCAGCTGGTGTCAAAAATGATGATAAATTAAGTAAAAGAACAGAAAATTGGCCATGTGATTTAGTAAGCAGAAGATAATTGAAAATGTGAGTGGGTGTAGATTCAGTGGAATGACAAGAACACCCATATTGAAAAATGAGCTGATGCTGAAGTAGTAGAAAGAAAATTGAGACATTTGGGAAAAACAGGGCATTCCAAAATGCTTGAGTTAAAAGGTAAAAAGAAGAAACGGAATTAAAATTAAAGAAGGAAATGGTATAAAGAGATGACAACAGAAACAATAGCTGACGTTTACTTAAAAAAATGGGGGGTAAATAACAGTGGGAAGAGAGTAAAATATTGACTCAAAAGAGAAAAACTGTAGTGACAAAATTTTAAAACTAAAATGAGGGCAATTGATTTGTAGCAGTAGCAAATCCCCAAGAATAAGATAGAAAAGACTATCGGAAAAGAAGGGGATATAAACACAAATACATAGGCAAAAGGCTCCCCGGAAAATGATTAAGAAGATAAGTAGGAACGAGAATAGAGAATGACAAAAGCTAAGAAGGGAAAAGAAGCAATGTCCTTGGTTTTAAAAATGTGTGTGTTTTATTCACTGTTTCTAGTTTTGTGGGGGTGCTACAACCTTGAACCCAGCTAACGTACATATATACATGTTGACTCACCAAGTTCTCACTGATTTGACAGGTCTATTGCTATTTGGGACAAGTAATTGTATGTAAGTACTAAAATAAAATCCCCATTTAGCCATGAAGCTCACTAGATGAGTTGGTGTTCACCTGCCTATTCTATTTTACAGGCTCGTTGTGATGAGAACATTAGATAATCCCATATGTAGGACCTTAACATCTTTGGAAAAAAAGAGGAGTGCACATGAATGGAATGAATAGGAATGCTAATATACGAGGGATATTTTTTAAGTAAGGTCCGTTGGAACATAAGTACACAATGAAAGTTTATTTCAAAAAAGTGAATTTATTTTCAGAAAGTACATACTTCACTCTATTTTTCGACATAGTTGCCAAGTTTGTTCAAACACTTATCATACCTCTGAACCAATTTTAAAATACCCTCTTCATAAAAACTTGCTGCCTGCTCCGATAACCAAATTGTTTGTAATCAAAGAAGGGCGACCGGAGCGGTACTCATCATGGACGTGATTTAGTAAGCAGAAGATAATTGAAAATGTGAGTGGGTGTAGATTCAGTGGAATGACAAGAACACCCATATTGAAAAATGAGCTGATGCTGAAGTAGTAGAAAGAAAATTGAGACATTTGGGAAAAACAGGGCATTCCAAAATGCTTGAGTTAAAAGGTAAAAAGAAGAAACGGAATTAAAATTAAAGAAGGAAATGGTATAAAGAGATGACAACAGAAACAATAGCTGACGTTTACTAAAAAAAATGGGGGGTAAATAACAGTGGGAAGAGAGTAAAATATTGACTCAAAAGAGAAAAACTGTAGTGACAAAATTTTAAAACTAAAATGAGGGCAATTGATCTGTAGCAATAGCAAATCCCCAAGAAGAAGATAGAAAAAGACTATCGGAAAAGAAGGGGATATAAAGACAAATACATAGGCAAAAGGCTCCCTGGAAAATGATTAAGAAGATAAGTAGGAATCAGAATAGAGAATGACAAAAGCTAAGAAGGGAAAAGGAAAAAATAATGTACAAAGACATGGAGAAGTGGGAGGGCTTGCAGAAAACGAGGGGTGGAGAAATGAATTAAAAGTAGGGGGGAATGCACTGAAGGAAAGAAATGAGGATATGTTTCAAGAAATAGGCTTGCGTAACAGAAGACTGAACATCAAAATGAAATGAGCAAAATGAGAAAGGCCATAGGAATTACATTGTCCACACTCTGAAGTGTGTGAAAGCTGCAAATCGAAAGAATGTGCCAGGCTTAAAGAGAGTAATGCCAATGAAAGTGCAGAACACAGAGATAAAAACTATGGGCAACATGGAAAAAAGAAGAGTGAGGACAGAATATAGAAAAAAAAAAAAAACAAGACAGATTGTTGCACCTCAGAATAGATTCACCTTGCTGAAATCACCAGAACTGCACACAGACTGAAGTCTTTGTAGTTTATTAAAAAGTAAAAGATGAAAAGTTTAAAAAGCAAATAGTGTTCCAAAGATCAATAAAACATAACACTGTAAAGCAGAATTCCAAATGGCACCAACGAAATAAAGTCCCATGAGTACATGACAAAACCCCAAGACCATGAACACAGGAAAACGAGCACAAGTTGCTTGGTTGAGCAAGAAGTTGCTCTGACAAAGGTTTGTTTTCAAACACACTGCTTAATACCCTTTGCAATACATGAAAGCATTTATTTGGCCTCTGACCTTCTTCTTGTTGGCTATTCTCACACTCCTTCGAACTCTGAATTCCAAACTGTCAGCCCGATCTAAGATTCACTACAGGACCTTAAGGCAACCTGTAGTGAAAGTCATTCATTTCAATAGGGTTCTGTATTATCCATGGTTTCATGTTTACACAGTAAGTTCAGGAACATACCCTCTATGGATACAGGGGATATATCATAATCTATATATCTAAATGGTTCGAGCCCTGCCTGTTGCATCCCAGATCAGGAAACGAGACCATAAGATTAAATCCACCACACTGGACTGTAGGAAAAACAATCCTTTTTTACTGATGAAAAATTGGTTACAAAAGAAAGGTAAATGCAAAGTCAAAAAGCCACAATAGAAACACAGCAGTCAGGAAAATCTCTGAACTTGAGCAAAATTCCAAAAACCACAATACAAGAACCAGGAACCTGTTAGCCTCTCGCTAACCATGTACTTGAAAACTAGAAGCCTCTGGGATTAACGGCCATTGAACACAGGAATTCTGTCAAGGCACAGCCGCAGTCCAAAACGTTGCTTGATCTAACGAGACACCCGGAAGGAGGCCCCTTAAACCAAAGAAACTATTCCTTGAAACGTCCCTTGACTTTGAAGCCTGGGCCTGTCTCTCCTGTAATCTATTTGACCTTCGTAGAAACTGTGAATCATTCCTGTCTCTAGCTATCTGTTCCCTTCGGTCCTCATTGTAAAACCCAGGTGGAGAGCTATCACGGCTGGATTCCAAAACATTTTCATCCGGCTGTTCAGTTTCACTTTCCTCGCCACTGCCCTCAACATCAACAAGAGTTTCAACACTGTCAGGGAGAGATACATGTTCAGTGGCTTGCTCAGTTGGAAATACAATCAGAGAATCAGGTTCACACAGAGATTGGGGCTGGGGCTCAGGTTCACACAGATCAGGCTGAACCTCAACACTGCCTATCTCCGCAATCGCATCTCCTTCTATGTACCGACGCAAACTCTAAGATCTTCCAGGGAGGTCCTCCTTTTGCTCCCACCACCGTCACAAGTACGGTTGGTGGGGATGAGAGAGAGGGCCTTCTTGGTGGTGGCCCCCCGACTCTGGAACGCCATTCCAAAGGAAATAAGACAGGCCCCATCCCTCCCCTCCTTTCATAAGAGCTTGAAGACCTGGTGGTTTCAACAAGCCTTTGAGAATTACCAGTTCTAGCTCAGCCCCAAACATTGTTGAATATGGTTTTATACTTCCTATCTATTACCCTAGTCATCCCTCTAATAGGCCCTGGAAATGAGCAGCCACAAACCCGTACTGGCTATTGTTGTTAGCCTGTTTTAACAAATCAAGAGAGGTATTATATCTCAGAATAAATCACGCCGCTGCCACCACTCTAAAGGATCATAGTTACTAATCCCACAACTGGACACCAATTATAAGGAATTTGATTCTGGCACGAAGTGTTTATATATGTATGAGGTAACGAGTGTGCACTGGTAGATTTGCTGCCACCACCTAAAATACTTTAGGATATTAAAGATGATTCTCTGAGGTAAACTTCTTCCTGCCACCCAGCTCTCCCTTAGCTCCCTGAGATGACTGTGATGTTAAGATGTTAAAACTGCTAGAATTATTCCCACAGGAATGAATCACTACTGTGGCTTCTTTAAAAGTTGAACTAGAGAAAAGATTTACTGATAATATCAAACAAGCAACTGTCTTCTTTAATGAAGCACACAAGCTTAAATGGTTACTGGAGTACAATATTCTTGATGGTTTCTTTAAACAAGTTACTTGACTTAGACACGAGTAAAACTCACTCTGCAATAACACAGTAGCAGTGAGTTCCCCAGACTAACCTACTCAGGTTGTCCACAGAGTAATTAGCCACACTCTAAGCAGAGTCCTCTATAAGCTAATCTACTCTAACCCAGAGAGCAAACCACTTGTGTAAAACCCACACAAGCACCCAGGGGACTACTTGACCGTCTAATAATGCAGCCTTGCCTGTCACAAACGCTCTCTGTCAGAAAAATCTAAGCTCCCAAAAATACCTCTCCTTTCTTCTGTTACCAAAACCAATCTCCCTGCTCTCTGTGAAACTGACACTTTTCCCTCTCAGGACTTAACTCCTCCCATCTGTCCTAACCAATCCTAAGAGATCTCCAGCTCCTCCCCTCTTCTCACTCTACCCTCTCAAAATGTCTGCTTCTTTTGCTTACACTCCCAAAATGGAGTCCTGCCTACTGATATCCCAGGCTTCACCTTCGGCCTACAAGGTAAGAATCATTACACCTGTTATAGCACTGTACTTAATTTCCAGTCCACTCATATTTTGAGTTTGCACTAGCCTCGGCCCGGCCTTTTTAACTGCTCTGAACAGGCAGGATATATACATACATACACACACACACACACATATATATATATATGTGTGTGCGTGTGTGTGTTATTGTGATAATGTTATGCTTATGTTGTTTTGTTAATTTATGTCATGCTGTTTACTCTGTATGTTTTGTTGATGTTACTTGGAAACTGCCCTGAGACCCCCTCGGGGAGATAGAGAGGTATATAAATAAAGTATTATTATTATTATTATTATTATTATTATTTAATTCATAATCATTGAAACAGGTTGAGGAAACCTGCAACCCTCAAGGTGTTGGAAGAAGAGAACTTCTCTATGACCTCATGTAGTAGTAGTATTGAATCAATGATAACTCAGTAAGTTAACATTCAAATAAAGTGGGTTGTTGTAGGTTTTTCCGGGCTATATGGCTATGTTCTAGAGGCATTTTCTTCTGACATTTCGCCTACATCTATGGCAAGCATCCTCAGAGGTAGTGAGGATGCTTCTACCTCTGCATCCTACTTCTGAGGATGCTTGCCATAGATGCAGGCGAAACGTCAGGAGAAAATGCCTCTAGAACATGGCCATATAGCCCAGAAAAACCTACAACAACCCAGTGATTCCAGCCATGAAAGCCTTCGACAATACATTAAAATAAAGTCTGTTAACATTTCTGCACAGAAAATGCCATTTTGTGTACAAAAATCCACTCTGTGTGCTTTGCAGAATAAATCTTGAAGCGAGCACTTTTCGGCTGGGAGGGGAAAAAATGATAAAACTATTTGTTCTCAGCTCTGAAAGTTATAAAGATTCATATCTCTAAGCCACAATATATTCCCCTGCGAGAAAAAGCCATCTTAAAAGAAGGTCAGGTTGCCAATTCCTAGCCCAGATGAATCAGACGCTCGGCCAAATTTATGGCACGTGGTGAGGGTGAGGGAGAAATCCCAAAAAAGAAAGAAAAGATGGAATGATAAAGAATAGCAATGAAGTGAAAACTAATAGATAAGATGAGTGATAAAGAAATCAGAAAATGGGAAAGAGACAGAAAAGGCTGACTCAAGGCTGATAGCAAAGCATAAAAGCAAGATGTGGACAAACTGCTTCATCTGTATAAGTAAAATGTAATGTTCATTTGTGATATTCACAGAACTCAAAAACTACTGGGGGAATTGACACCAAATTTGGACACAATACACCTAACAACCCAATTTATTCCTCCTCAAAAAAATGGATTTTGTTATTTGGGAGTTGTAGTTGCTGGGATTTATAGTTCACCTACAATCAAAGAGTATTCTGAACTCCACCAATGATGGAATTGAACCAAAGGTGACACACAGGACTCCCATGACGAACAGAAAACACTAGAAGGGTTTGGTGGGCATTGACCTTGAGTTTGGGAGTTGTAGTTCACCTATCCAGAGAGCAATGTGGACTCAAACAATGATGAATCTGGACCAAACTTGGCACAAATATTACATATGTCCAAATACGTACACAGATGGAATTTGGGGAAAATAGACATGACATTTGGGAGTTGTAGTTGCTGGGATTTATAGTTCACCTACAATCAAAAGCATTCTGAATCCCACAAACACCAGAATCGGGGCACACTTCCCACACAGAACCCCCATGACCAACAGAAAATACTTAAGGCCATCCAATCCAACTCCCTTCACCAGGGCAAGAAAATGTAATCAAAGCCCTCCTGACAAAGAGCCATCCAGCCATTGATATAGATAGATATGATTCACACACACACACAAATACAGTATCATAGATTTGAAAGGGACCCCTAAAGAAGGACAATGATATGTTGCATGTTCCAGAGTTGGCAAACCAGACACTCTCCACATCAACACAGACAAAGAAACAACAAGAAATACTGTTTACTCACAAGCATAAAGAAATTACATATATTAGAAACCAACACTTTCTCATTACTTTATTTTCCAGATCACCAGACTGGACCACAGCAATGCGTGGCAGGGGACAGCTAGTCTATTAACATTAATATAGTCTATATAGATAAAAATGTAATGTTCGTTCGTGGGATTAACAGAACTCAAAAACCACTGGGGGAAGTGACACCAAATCTGGCCGCAAGACACCTACGAACCCAAGGAGTGACCATCACTAAAAAAAAACTGTTGTCATTTGGGAGTTTTAGTTGCTGGGATTTATAATTCACCTACAATCAAAGAGCATTCTGAACTCCACCAACGAAGGAACTGAACCTGTTTTGGCACACCGAACTCCAATGACCAACAGAAAATACTGGAAGGGTTTGGTGGGCATTGACCTTGAGTTTGGGAGATGTAGTTCACCTAAATCCAGAGAGCACTGTGGACTCAAACAATGATGGATCTGGACCAAACTCTACAAGAATACTCAATATGCCCAAATGTGAACACTGGTGGAGTTTGGGTTAATAGACCTTGACATTTGGGAGTTGTAGTTACTGGGATGTATAGTTCACCTACATTCAAGGAGCATTCCAAACCCCACCATCGACAGAATAGGGGCAAACTTCCCACACAGAACTCCCCATGATCAACAGAAAATACTTAAGGTCAACCAGTCCAACTCCCTTCTTCAGGGCAAGAAAATGTAATCAAAGCCCTCCTAACAAAGAGCCATCCAGTCATAGATATAGATAGATAGATAGATAGATAGATAGATAGATAGATAGATAGATAAATAGATATTATTCACACACAGAGATATATAGATTTGAAAAGGACCCCTAAAGAAGGACAATTATATGTTGCATGTTCCAGAGTAGCAAACCAGACAATCTCTGCATCAACGCTGACCAAGAAACAACAAGAAATACTGTTTACCCACAAGCATAAAGAAATTAAATGTATTAGAAACCAACACTTTCTCATTACTTTATTTTTCAGATCACCAGACTGGGCCACAGCAACGCGTGGCAGGGCACGGGTAGTAATATTATAAAATTGGAAATATTAGTAATAGTAAAATGTCTACACGAGAAAGCTTCAGACATTACAAAAAATGGGAAAAAATCTCATGTTTTTGCAAGATTAATACAGAAGTTCTTTAGAAACATAGAATAATATTTTTAAAACAAAAACAGAAAAATATAGAAAAGTGGAAGAAAATAGTAAGTGGGAATATGTCACAGAAATAAGAAGCCTAAAAATAGAAAAAGCTGAGCTTTGAGGAAAGAGTTATTACAGAAGAGTGGGAATATATAAACAAGAATATGCCAAAAGCAGCACAGAGTTCTGTGGCTGCTTAAATACTAATGCATGTATTAAAATATGGGTATTTCAGGTGAGCTCCAATCCACCAAAGCTCATGCTATGATAAACTGGTTGATCTTTGTAGTACTGGGGATACTTATATGTTCAAAAGACTAACATAAAACTTTATTGCACACAAAATTCACAGCCAAGAACAGGTTCATTATATGTTTCCACACGTACATCATAGCCAAATAGTTCGGCTCTCATTACCGAAACCACCAATAATTCCTTGTAAATATCTAGTTTGATGTCCACACTATAGATTTTATTGGAGATTTGCCCTTTGACAACCACTTGATATTAACACCTTAAATAGTAAAATACTAACACCTTTAGCATTACTTAATTTGGAAAGAGTCCAACCAAAGAAACATCCATCCATTGTTCCAGTTATTTATTTACTTTAGAATCACAGAATCATAGAATCAAAGAGTTGGAAGAGACCTCATGGACCATCCAGTCCAACCCCCTGCCAAGAAACAGGAATATTGCATTCAAATCACCCCTGACAGATGGCCATCCAGCCTCTGTTTAAAAGCTTCCAAAGGAGGAGCCTCCACCACACTCCGGGGCAGAGAGTTCCACTGCTGAACGACTCTCACAGTCAGGAAGTTTTTCCTAATGTTCAGATGGAATCTCTTTTCTTGTAGTATGACGCCATTGTTCCGTGTCCTAGTCTCCAGGGAAGCAGAAAACAAGCTTGCTCCCTCCTCCCTATAACTTCCTCTCACATAATTTATACATGGCTATCATGTCTCCTCTCAGCCTTCTCTTCTTCAGGGTAAACACGCCCAGCTCTTTAAACTGGTCCTTATAGGGCTTGTTCTCCATACCCTTGATCATTTTAGTCACCTTCCTCTGGACACATTTATTTATTTAATTAATTTACAGCATTTATATTCCGGATTACAGTGTACACATATATGGCAAACATTCAATGCCAATTTTAACATACAACATATACAGACATACACAGAGGCTATTTAACTTTTTCTGGCCGCCAGGGGAGGTTGTCGCTTTCATCGTCCATCTGTGACACTGATGAAGTACTTCCGCATTCCCCGCATGCTTTTTTGCTGGAGTGCTTTGCTGGGGTCTTTTTTATAGCCTCATAAATTAGTTAATTTAGCCTCCCCACAATTTAAGGTGGTACCTAATTTTCCTACTTGACAGATGCAACTGTCTTTCGGGTTGCAAAGGTCGACAATAGGCTACACAATTGGTTGGAAACCCACTCCAACCCGGGCTGGCTTCAAACTCATGACTTTTTTCGTCAGAGTGATCTTAATGCAGCTGACACTCAGCCAGCTGCGCCACAATCCTGGTGCACTGACAGCTTGTCAATATCTCTCTTCAATTGTGGTCCCCAGAATTGGACACAATATTCCTCAGCAATAATTCTCTTTGAAAAAAAATACTAAACCCAAAAAAATCAAGCTTTTTTTATTTACTACTAGCCGTCCCCTGCCATGCGTTGCTGTGGTCCACATGGGAGTTCTGTGTGGTAGGTTTGGCCCAATTCTATCGTTGGTGGGGTTCAGAATGCTCTGTGATTGTAGGTGAACTATAAATCCCAGCAACTACAGCTCCCAAATGTCAAGATTCTATTTTCCCCAAACTCCACCAGTGTTCACATTTAGGTATATTGGGTATTTGTGTAGAGTTTGGTCCAGATCCATCATTGTTTGAGTTCACAGTGATCTCTGGATGTAGGTGAACTACAACTCCAAAAGCAAAGGAAACTGCCCACCAAACCCTTCCAGTATTTTCTGTTGGTCATGGGAGTATTGTGTGCCAAGTTTGGTTCAATTCCACCATTGGTGGGGTTCAGAATGCTCTTTGATTGTAGGTGAATTATAAATCCCAGCAACTACAACTCCCAAATGACAAAATCAATTTTTTTTGAGTGAAAGTCATACATTGGGTTGTTAGGTGTCTTGTGTCCAAATTTGGTGTCAATGCGTCCAGTGGTTTTTGAGTTCTGTTAATCCCACAAACGAACATTACATTTTTATTTATATAGACTGTGGCCAACTTTCCCTCCCTCTTTCTCTCCTTCCTTTCCTCTTTTTCTTTCCCTTCCTATTTATCTTCTTCTTTCTTCCATCTCTACCTGTTTCTTTCCTCCCTTTCTTTGCTCTTTGGTTACATCCTTCCTTCCTTCCCTGTCCTTTTCCTTTCACTTCTTTATTTCCTTCTCTCCTTCCTTGCTTCCCTGCCTTCCTTTCTTTCCTTCCTTCCTTCTTTCCCTCCTTCTCTCCTCCCCCTTTCCCACCTTCATTCCTTCCCTCTTTCTCTCCTCTCGTTACTTCTTGACTGTCCCTTCCAACTCTATTCTGTAAGTCTATTTAATTTGTATTATGTAGTAATATATAATAGTAACATATTACATAGTAATCTATATAACAATATATAAAATATTGTATTTATATCTTATATAAAGAAGGAAAGGAAGAAGAAAGGAAAAAGGAAGGGAGGAGGGGAGGAGGGAAAGAAGGGAAGGAAGGAAAGGAAAGAAGGAGGGACAGGAAGGAAGGACAAATGAAGGAAGGAAAGGAAGGAGGAGGGAAAGGAAGGAGGGGAATGAAGAAAGGAGGGAGGGAAATTAAGGGGAAGGAAATGAAGAAAGGGAAAGAAGGAGGAAAGGAAGGGAGGAAGGAAAGGAAGAAGGGACAGGAAGGAAGGGAAGGAGGGAAAGAAGGAAATGAAGGAGAAGAGAGGGAGGGAAGGGCGGAGGGACAGGAAGGAAGGAGGAAGGGACAAGAAGGAAGGTGGGGGGAAGGAAAGGAAGGGGAAAGAAGGAAGAAAGGGAGGGAGGAAAGAAGGGAAGGGAGTAAGGGAGAGAAGGAGTGGAGTGTGGCAGAGGCAGCTAATAGGAAGGAGTGTGTGTGTGTGTGGCTGTGCACCCGCGCCTGGCCTCTAAGGTTTCTAAGAATGTACATTGGGTTGTTAGGTGCATCGTGTCCAAATATGGTGCCAATTCATCCAGGGTTTTTTGAGTTCTGTGAATACCACAAACGAACATTACATTTTTATTTATATAGACTATGTTAATAGTTCCTCTTTTCCATTAGGGCTGGCAGCATGGGTCCTGGAACTAAACCCCAGCGGATATCAAGGACGCAATGGGAAGGATGTTGGCTGGATCTCAACCCATTACCTAGGTCTCAGTGGATTGGTAACTTTGTGCCTAGGCTGTATCAATCATTTGGAATCGCACAAATGAATATTCCAAAATATACCAAAACAATCAAACAATAAAACCAATGCCTTGTGAATGTTGAAAGGTAGAGGTCACAGAGGGGGGTTGGAGCCCAGCCTTTCCTTTCTTCTTACACTTACATTTCTTGAGGCTCTTAGTTTCTTATATGAAAGGAATTTTTAATATATGCCAATCTTCAAAACAGATTAAATGCGATCCCTTAGTGTAGCAGAACTGGGGCAAAGAGCTTTTAAAGTTATTTCCCTAATGGTTATTTTTTTTTAATCTGAAGACATGGTAACTAGTTGATGTCGAATTCTCATGGCACCAACTAGTTCCAAGCATCACGTATGAAAATGAAATGGAAAATATTTTCCCTCCCCCTCCATTCAGCACTACACCAGTATCTGCAAGCAAGACATATATTTTTATCCAGCTGTTATAATCTGCCTCCCCTCCCTCAGTATGAAAACCATTCTGTCCTTAATCGAATCTTGGCAATGAAATTAAAAAACAACAACACTCCACGTTGTGGGCACATGGGAAATTAGAACTACTTTCCTAAGCCTATACTGTGTATAAACTAGAACAACACAGAAGGCAAAAGGATGTGAATAATGTTTTCTCTTCAAGATGTTTTTATAAACATACTAGCGGTCCCCTGCCACGCGTTGCTGTGGCCCAGTCTAGTGATCTGGAAAATAAAGTAATGAGAAAGTGTTGGTTTCTAATATATGTAATGTCTTTATACTTGTGAGTAAACAGTATTTCTTGCTTTTTCTTTGCCAGTGTTGATGTGGAGATTGTCTGGTTTGCCCACTCTGGAACTTGCAACATATCATTGTTCGTTTTTAGGGGTCCCTTTGAAATCTTTGATACTGCATCTGTCATATACATATATGTGTGTGTGTGTGAATGTCTGGATGGCCCTATGTCAGTAGAGCTTTGATTATGTTTCCTTGCCCTTGTGAAGGGAGTTGGACTGGATGGCCTTAAGGCAGCATTTCTCAACCTGGGGTTTGGGACCCCTGGGGGGGGGGGTTGTGAGGGGGTGTCAGTAGGGTCACCAAAGACTACCAGAAAGCACAGTATTTTATTTTGGTCATGAGGGTTCCATGTGGGAAGTTTGCCCCAATTCTGTCATTGGTGGGGTTCAGAATGCTCCCTGATTGTAGGTGAACTATAAATCCCAGTAATGTCAAGGTCTATTTCCCCCAAACTCCATCTGTGTTTATATTTGAGCATATTGAGTATTCATGCCAAGTTTGGTCCAGATCCATCATTGTTTGAGTCCACAGTTCTCTCTAGATGTAGGTGAACTACAACTCCCAAACTCAAGGTCAATGCCCACCAAACCCTTCTAGTGTTGTCTGTTGGTCATGGGAGTTCTGTGTGCCAAGTTTGGTTCAATTCCATCACTGATGGAGTTCAGAATGCTCTTTGATTGTAGGTTAACTATAAATCCCAGCAACTACAACTCCCAAATGACAAAATCATAATTTTTTGAGTGATGGTCACTCATTGTGTTGTGAGACGTTTTGTTGCCAACTTTGGTGTGATTTTGTTCATTGGTTCTTGTGTTTTTAAGGTACTCATTATGCACAGAACATTTTTATATATATAGATGATTGCTTAAGGGTGACAGCTGCGCCAGCTGCAACCGTACCTTGTGAAGTCGTATCTGGCCAGGGTGGTCCATGCCTTAGTCACCTCCAGATTGGATTACTGTAATGTACTCTACGTGGGACTGCCCTTGAAGATGGCCCAGAAATTCCAATTGGTACAACGGTCGGCAGCCAGGTTACTAATTGGTGCTCCTTAACCCCCCTGTTTAAGGAGCTACACTGGCTGCCATTCATTTTCCAGTCCCAATTCAAGGTGCAGGTTCTTACCTACAAAGCCCTGAACTGTTTGGGACCTGCCTACCTGCATGACTGCATTTCCGTGTACAAAACCACACGGTTTCTTCGTTCATCTGGAGAGGCCCTGCTCTCGCTCCTGCCTCCCTCGCAGGCGCGATTGTTGGGAACGAGGGAGAGGGCCTTCTCGGTGGTGGCCCCCTGATTCTGGAACTCACTTCCCAGGGATATCAAGCATGCCCCAACATTGGTGGTCTTTAAGAGGAGCCTGAAAACGTGGCTGTTCCAGTGTGCCTTTCCGGAATAAGGAAATATTTCCCAGCAAAATGTCCTCAAATGCACTTTAACTATCCGTTGGATTGCACTCTCCTCACTTCTTTAAAACCCTCCTATTAGATATATCCTACCTTGTTCATGCCCAGCATTTATTTTTTTAATTTTTAACTATTATATCTGGCCCGGCCATAGGTTTTTAAATCCTTGTATGTTAATGTCTATATGTGATTTATTTAATTGTATTGTTGTTTTTTTGTTATTGCTTTTTTGTTTATTGATGTGTTGTTGGGCTTGGCCTCATGAAAGCCACTCCGAGTCCCTTGGGGAGATGGAGGCAGGGTATAAATAAAGTATTATTATTATTATTGTATTATTTTGTAATTAGATGCTTCACAACAACAAAATTCATTATACGAAATGGAGGGAAGACTGTACACCCCTCCAACTGCCCCGATTTGGCAGGGACAGTCCAGTTTAATCCTCTCTCATCCTCCTTTTTCAGCTGTTCTAAAATGTCCCAGCTTCTTATCCCCTCCTCCCACTTTCCCACTTAGTTCTCAACTTACTTTGTTTGCTACAAACTGAATTAACTGCCAAAGCGGTTTGCATTCAATTATGGGGAAGAAGACAAAAAGGGGTGAAAGTAAAGTAAGCATTTGCAGTATAGTTGATTTTGCCCAAGGGCGCTCTTGAGGCGCTCTTGGGGGAAAATAGACCTTGACATATGCGAGTTGTAGTTACTGGGATGTATAGTTCACCTACAATCAAAGAGCATTCCGAACTCCACCAATGATGGAATTGAACCAAATATGGCACACACAACTCCCATGACAAGCAGAATATATATATATCAGTGATTGGTTTGGGGGGGGGGGGCAAACTACTGTTTGCTTATCATTGAAAATTACCAAGGGCCGTCTCTGGTTGTGTTGTCACTAATTACCTTTATTTGAATTTGAGTCGTATTCTGATAATTATTGTAAGTTGCCACTTTATGTTATTTGGTGTCGCTCACTGATTGGGCAAACTTTTGTGTACTTTATATGCTCTGTATTGCACTTTTGTGGTCAAGTAAGCCACCCAAGTCCCATCAAGATGGTGGCAGGATATAAATAAAGTTATTATTATTATTATTATTATTATTATTATTACTACTACTACATAACTACAAGCATGCACCAAAGTGGAGAGAGACGGAGACAGGGAATAAACAGCCTTGACTCAACATGAACTCAGCAAAGAAAGAAAACAGGACACACACAGACTAGAAACCAACTAGTCTTCTACAACTGTGCAAAACAGCTCCTAGGATCACAAAACTTGAAACTTGATCAACCCAGCTAAAACATCTGCCTACCCAGAGCCTGGAAATATTGCTGGAGAATTCTGGGAGTTCTCGTTGAAAATCCAATATTTCCAAAGCTCAGTGTCCACCTCCCTATCCACCCCCTTCCCATAACCTGTCTCCAGGAGCAGCTCAACCCATTACACAAAGTAAGCATTTGCAGTATAGTTGACTTTGCCCAGGGGCGCTCTTGGGGGAAAATAGACCTTGACATATGCGAGTTGTAGTTACTGGGATGTATAGTTCACCTACAATCAAAGAGCATTCTGAACTCCACCAATGATGGAATTGAACCAAATATGGCACACAGAACTCCCACGACGAACAGAAAATATATATCAGTGATTGGTTGGGGGGGGGGGGCAAAATACTGTTTTGCTTACCATTGAAAATTACCTAGGGCCGCCTCTGCCCGTCTCTTGTACTTTTCCTCCTCAGCCAGTCAAAGGAAAGGATGGAAATCAAAGGAAGTTTGGCACCAGAGGAACTGTTCTGCACAGTTGTAGAAGACTAGTTGGTTCCCAATCTGTGTGTGTGTCCTGTTTTTAGCTTTGCTGACTACATTCACCTCCCACCTTTTCTCCAACAAATGGGTCTTCTTTCCTTTACTTTATCCTCACAAATGTCTCATGAAGTAGGTCAGACTGAGACAGGGGGACTTCCCTTGTTTGCAAATTGGGTTTCATGGTACAGTGGGAACTAGAGCATGGATCTCTCAATTGCCTGTCCAACACTTGCTCTCTGTTGTAGTAGTGGCAGCCAGGTGAATAACATTCTTCCTTGTGGTTTTCTTTTCACAGCAGCAATATGTTCACCTCCAAGCTTCGGCCCATCTGTTCGGAGTGCAATAATTGTTCACTGGAAGTGATTGGGTTCACACAAGGCTGAAACCACACCCAGTCTCAGGAAGCCACTTGATCCCTAACGCCAGATTTATCTGAGAACTGGCCCCTCAACTGTGGAACGCCCTGCCTAGAGAGATAAGATCTGCCCCCTCCCTCCTGATCTTTCGAAGAAAGGTGAAAACCTGGCTTTTTGAGCAGGCCTTTCCAAATACAGCATAGACAATTGATATTATGGAAAACTGACTACGCAACTGGACAATGATTAGATACGGAGACACTTTGATAATGTTTTTAATGCTGTGTATGGTTTTTATATTTTTACTAGCTGTCCCCTGCCGCACGTTGCTGTGGCCCACATGGGGATTCTGTGTGGGAGGTTTGGACCAATTCTTTCATTGGTGGGGTTCAGAATACTCTGTGATTGTAGGTGAACTATAAATCCCAGCAACTACAACTCCCAAATGTCAAGATTCTATTTTCCTCAAACTCCACCAGTGTTCACATTTGGGCATATTGAGTATTCGTGTAGCATTTGGTCCAGATCCATCATTGTTTGAGTCCACAGTGCTCTCTGGATGTAGGTGAACTACAAGTCCAAATCCCAAAACCAAAGAACACTCCCCTCCAAACCCTTCCAGTATTTTCTGTTGGTCATGGGAGAACTGTGTGCCAAGTATGGTTCAATTCCATCGTTGGTGGGGTTCAGAGAGCTCTTTGATTGTAGGTGAACTATTAATTCCAGGAACTACAACTCCTAAATGTTAAGGTCTATTTTCCCCAAACTCCACCAGTGTTCACATTGGGCCATATTGAAGATTCGTGCCAAGTTTGGTCCAGATCCATCATTGTTTGAGGCCACAGTGCTCTCTGGATGTCGGTGAACTACAACTCCAAAACTCAAAGTCAATGCCCACCAGTAAATAATAATAATAATAATAATAATAATAATAATAATAATAAACTTTATTTATACCCCGCCACCATCTCCCCATAGGGTGCCCGGAGCGGCTTACATGGGGTTCAGAATGTTCTTTGATTGTAGGTGAACTATAAATTCCAGCAACTACAACTCCCAAATGACAAAATGTTTTGAGTGAAGGACATACATTGGGTTGTTAGGTGTCTTGTGTCCAAATTTGGTGTCAATTCCCCCAATGGTTTTTGAGTTCTGTTAATCCCACAAACGAACATTACATTTTTATTTATACAGATTACTGTTAGTGTTTTAATTGTATTTGTGATTGTTTTAATTGTTGTAACTATTCTGGCATGGAATTGTTGCCTATTGTTAACCACTCCGAGTCACCCTTGGGCTGAGGGGGGTGGTATATAAGCGTAGTAAATCTATATAAATAAAAATGTAATGTTCATTTGTGGGATTAACAGAACTCAAAAACCACTGGACGAATTGACACCAAATTGGACACTATTCAAAGCAATCTGTGTCCTTCACTCAAAAATTGATTTTCTCATTTGGGAGTTGTAATTGCTGGGAATTATAGTTCACCTAAAATCAAAGACCATTCTGAACCCAACCAACAATGGAATAGAACCAAACTTGGTACACAGTTCTCCCATGACCAACAGAAAATACTGGAAGGGTTTGGTGGGCAGTGTCCTTTGGTTTTGGAGTTGTAGTTCACCTACATCCAGAGATCACTGTGGACTCAAACAATGATGGATCTGGATGAAACTCTACAAGAATACTGAATGTGCCCAAATGTGAACACTGATGGAGTTTGGGGGAAATAGAATCTTGACATTTGGGAGTTGTAGTTGCTGGGATTTATAGTTCACCTACAATCAAAGAGCATTCTAAACCCCACCAACGATGGAAGTGAACCAAACTTGGCACACAGTTCTCCCATGACCAACAGAAAATACTGGAAGGGTTTGGTGGGCAGTGTCCTTTGGTTCTGGAGTTATAGTTCACCTACATCCAGAGATCACTGTGGACTTAAACAATGATGGATCTGGACCAAACTCTACACAAATACTCAATATGCCCAAATATGGAGTTTGGGGAAAATAGACTCTTGAAATTTGGGAGTTGTAGTTGCTGGGATTTATAGTACACCTACAATCACAGAGCATTCTGAACCCCACCAATGATAGAATTGGGCCAAACCTCTCACACAGAACCCCCATATGGGCCACAGCAACACGTGACAGGGGATGGCTAGTAAATAATAAATCAATAATGATAACATAGACCCTCCTATACATGTGTGGGGCACCTTCTTGTATTGTCACTTCAAGTGATTCTGGAACTTGACAAACATACTGTACTTCTAAACTGAAAGGAGTGAGGAACTAAGCTTGCCTGAAATCACGACTTCTTTGTAATCCTTCTTTAGATGACAAATAGACAAACATTCTGTATATAAGCCCAAACAGCTCTATTTTCTCCATGGCTTCTTTACAATTTCAAGCCATTTATTTACACATACAGATTCATATTCTGGGATGTTAAAATTGAGTAGCTTAATCTCTGCATCACTTGTTCACATGTATGAATCACAACAGTGTGGCACAAAGAGAATAATCACCCTAGGAAGATCAAGGTAGATGGTGTTCTTGGCCTCTGCCGACGGACCACCATGTCTCATTTCCCTCACCTGCTCCCCAGGTACATCCTGAAATGTCCCTATTTTTATCTGTGAAATGTTTGAGGACAATGTATTTTGCTTTAGCTAAGAAGAAAAGGAGAATCACACACAGGGATGCAATAGCTAGTTTGTAGCCTGTTATATAATACAGAACTTGAGTCATCACAGATTTGAAAACTTCAACAAGGCACAAACTACTGGCCCTTTTGTACACCTGAACGCGGCAACTGAACCAACACATACATTGTATTAAACTGCAGCACTCACACCTAAATATATATCTTTAAATCCCACTCATTTTTGCTTTACTGGAAGGTGATTTCAAAGAGACAACACACCTGACAACATTTTCAAAGAATGCCTTGAGATAAGGCTTCATGAAAATGCCCTAAAACAGTAATTCACTTTGACTGTTAAGCTAATTATTCCCCATTCCAAATGAACTCTGGATAAGTAAATGTCTATACAGTGTTTCTCAACCTTCCTAACGTCGCGACCCCTTCATACAGTTCCTCATGTTGTGGTGACCCCCAACCATAAAATGATTTTCATTGCTACTTCATAACTGTAATTTTGCTAGTGTTATGAATCCTAATGTAAATATCTGATATGCAGGATGTATTTTCACTCATTGGTCTAAATTTGGCAGAAATACCCAAATTTGAATACTTGTGGGGTTGGGGGGGGGGGTTGATTGATTTTGTCATTTGGGAGTTGTAGTTGCTGGGATTTATTGACAAGCTGGAATGTGTCCAGAGGAGGGCGATTGACAAGCTGGAATGTGTCCAGAGGGTCACATTCCAGGGTCTGGATCAAGGGTCTGGAGAACAAGCCCTATGAGGAGCGGCTTAAGGAGCTGGGCATGTTTAGCCTGAAGAAGAGAAGGCTGAGAGGAGATATGATAGCCATGTATAAATATGTGAGAGGAAGCCACAGGGAGGAGGGAGCAAGCTTGTTTTCTGCTTCCTTGGAGACTAGGACATGAAACAATGGCTTCAAACTACAAGAAAGGAGATTCCTTCTGAACATGAGGAAGAACTTCCTGACTGTGAGAGCCATTCAGCAGTAGAACTCTCTGCCCCGGAGTGCGGTGGAGGCTCCTTCTTTGGAAGCTTTTAAACAGAGGCTGGATGGCCATCTGTTGGGGGTGATTTGAATGCAATATTCCTGCTTCTTGGCAGGGGGTTGGACTGGATGGCCCATGAGGTCTCTTCCAACTCTTTGATTCTATTATTCTATAGTAAACCTACAATCAAAGAGCATTCTGAACTCCTCCAATGATGGAATTGAACCAATCTTGGCATACAGAAGTCCCATGACCATCAGAAAATACTTGAAGGGTTTGATGGGCATTGGCCTTGAGTTTTGGAGTTGTAGTTCACCTATCTCCAGAGAGCACTGTGAACTCAATGACGGATTGGGACCAAACTTGGCATGAATACGCAATATGTCCAAATGTGAACACTGGTGAGGTTTGGGGAAAATAGGCCTTGGGAGTTGTAGTTTCTGGGATTTATAATTAACCTACAATCAAAGAGCACTCTGAACCCAGCACACAATGGATCTGCACCAAACTTGGCACACTACCTACATGGCCAACATTAAATACTGGTGTGTGTGTGTGGGGGGGGGGGGGGTGTTTTTGATTTCTGGGACTTATAGACTACCAACATCAAAAAGGAAGAGAAGGACAGGTAGAGAAATCTTCAGTCTTCACTGCCAAAAGGGTTCATAAGACCATTAGAAATATTTGTTTTCTGATGGTCTTTGGCGACCCATCTGAAACCCTCTGGTGACCCCCCCCCCCCAGGAATCTTGACCCCCAGGTTGAGAAATACTGCCCTAAAATTTCAGAACTGAAAAATTTTCATTACTCAAACTCTATTACTGAATGGGAACTATGCCTAAGATGTTTGTTTCTGTAAATTGAGACCATCACTTGCTTGAATCTCTTTGGCCAGGAAATCCAAGATCTCCCCTATATTGTCACGCAACTGGAAGCCTTTCCCAGGGCATTATAGAATCATAGAATCATAGAATCAAAGAGTTGGAGGAGATCCAGTCCAACCCCCTGCCAAGAAACAGGAATATTGCATTCAAATCACCCCTGACAGATGGCCATCCAGCCTCTGTTTAAAAGCTTCCAAAGAAGGAGCCTCCACCACACTCCGGGGCAGAGAGTTCCATAGTCAGTCTTCCACGTTTGCTGGGGATAGGGGCATAGGACCCCCATGAAAGTGAAAACCAGAAATAAAACTCTTACTTTTTATGTGAAAAAACACATAAGAATCTAAGAATCGCTTGATCCTTCAAGGTTGACTGTGGGAAACTTCCACCAGTAAGCCTTGTGTGAATCCTATCACTGTGGACACAGAGTTGTGCTGATGGATGAAGAGATTCCCAGAGGGCTTTCTCTTTAGAAATCTCTAGGACTTCCAAGACAATTGAATGGTCAACTTTGGGCAGAAAATAACCATAGGGATGCACTAGATAACCTAGATATATTAATCGAATCCACAAAGGTTAATCCTGAAAATGGGGAGTGCCAACTATCCTAGCAAATATTTGTCATGTGACTGGCCCAGGGTAAGTAAGTAAGAATGCTTTACAGCAGGGGTCCTCAAACTATGGCCCAGGGGGCAGATACGGCCCTCCCAGGTCATATATCCGGCCCTTGCTCAGGGTCAACCTAAGTCTGAAACTATTTCAAAGCACACAACAACAACAACAACAACAACAACAATCCTATCTCATCAGTCAAAAGCAGGCCCACACTGCCCATTGACATACTAATAAGTTTATATTTGTTAAACTTGATCTTCATTTTAATTATTACATTGTTTTTAAATGTTTTTGCACTACAAATAAGTTATGTGCAGTGTGCATAGGAATTTATTTATTTTTTTCAAATTATAATCTGGCCCTCCAACAGTTTGAGGGACTATGACCTGGCCCTCTGTTTAAAAAGTTTGTGGACCCCTGCTTTACAGCTTGGTTGTAGGTCTGAAGTGGCTTGCAATTATGAAAAGAGAAGTCTCATTAACAAGTGACACCGCTCCCACCTCAATGTGCTGATTCCATATTGCAGAAAGGAAGGTCGGGATGGTTCTTGCTACAGTCAACCTACACCATGGTTGAATGTGCATCCTGGTTGCAGGAAGCAAATGCACCAGTGTCAATTCCTATTTTCCATCTCAGTTCTAGGTTCCTTTTTTTTTAAACTCTTTCTTCTTTAAATGAATGCTGGTGAATCCAATGGCTGATACCAAATGAGAGACTCCCCCCGGGCACACAGAAAACTGGGCAACTTGGAAGGCGCTGAACAGACTGCGCTCTGGCACCACAAGATGCAGAGCCAACCTCAAGAAATGGGGCTACAAAGTGGAATCCACGACATGCAAGTGTGGAGAAGAGCAAACCACTGACCACCTGCTGCAATGCAACCTGAGCCCTGCCACATGCACCATGGAGGACCTTCTTGCAGCAACACCAGAAGCACTCCAAGCGGCCAGATACTGGTCAAAGGACATTTAATGAACTACCAAACTCACAAATTTTGTATTTTGTCTGTTTGTTTGCTTTGTTTCTTTTAGAAATGTAATATAATTGACTGGTTGCCCTGACACGACCAATAAATAAATTTAAATGAATGTTGGATATCTACAGGACATATCTAGCAGGCAAAATGGCAGAGGGGTATGAACAATAGGTTTGGGTTTTTTTGTTCTGGTAACCAATCTCGATAAAATAGTGAAGAGTAGAGACATCACACTGGCAACGAAGTTCCGCATAGTTAAAGCAATGGTATTCCCCATAGTCACCTATGGATGTGAGAGCTGGACCATAAGGAAGGCTGAGCAAAGGAAGATAGATGCTTTTGAGCTATGGTGCTGGAGGAAAGTTCTGAGAGTGCCTTGGACTGCGAGAAGATCTAACCAGTCCATTTTTCAGGAAATAAAGCCCGACTATTCATTGGAGGGAAGGATAGTAGAGGCAAAGATGAAGTACTTCGGCCACATCATGAGAAGAAAGGAAAGCTTGGAGAAGTCAATGATGCTGGGGAAAATGGAAGGAAAAACGAAGACCAAGGGCAAGATGGATGGATGGTATCCTTGAAATGACTGGATTGACCTTGAAGGAGCTGGGGGAGGTGACGGCTGACAGGGAGTTCTGGCATGGGCTGGTCCATGAGGTCACGAAGAGTCGGAAATGACTGAACAACAACAAACCTTTTTTCCCTCAACACAAATATGTGGGTGGAAAGGAAAAGAAGAAGCAACCTTCACCATCATCACCGCCCTCTCCTCAATCCATCCATCCTCCCATCACATTTATACTGGTGCAATGTAGGGTTTGCATTGTCCAAACCTCAGCCTCGTTGGCTGCGGATATTTCTACTTAAGGATCACACTGATGGATTATTTCTATTGACAAAACCATTGTCCATACTGCTGAATCAAGAGGCACTTATAGGCATAGCCATCCATACCCTCCTCCACTTTTATATGCTGCTTCTATGACAATCTGAATGAGCACACAGGTACTGCACTTAAGTCTACGTAAGAAGCCAACCAGCTATGCAAGCCACAAGAAAGTTAACTATGATGAAGTGACGCATTTCAACCTCTCATGCACATATTATTGAGAGGTGACCCTTTTTGAGAGCTGCATTCCCATGAATGCTTGGAGGAGGAACCCTTTGACAGTAACAGTTCCCTAGTTTCTCTTCCTAAGCATACAATAAAAACCCAAAGGCAAGGAATCACAAATATCTTATTCTTGCTTTAGAGGTGAAAAAGCTTGAGAGCAAACCCTTGGGGTGGTATATTAGTGCCATCAATGCATCTTTGCATAAAAGAAACCAGAGGAAGGACTGGCCCTTTAAATGGAAGAAATGCCCACAGCTTACATGCTGCAGTACACACTGACTGCAGCCATCTATACAAAGAAGCATCTAATGCTCTCGGAGTACAAGAAGGCTTCTTAGTGCTTTTTCTCATTTTCAACAATGCCTTTCGAGGGTGGGGGCAGGGGAGGAAAAAAAGCCAAGGAAAGGAGAAGTTGCTACCCGAGCCAAAGACGCACATATGTATGGAAGGAATTGACAACACGTCCTTTAAGGAAACACATGCACCAATGCTCAAAGCCTATTCGATTATGATCCCTTGGGGAATATCACAAAGACACATCAAAATGCAACGTAACCTCATTCCTGCATTCAGAAAGTAGACACTTGAGCTTCTTTTTTCAAAAGGGAAAAAAAATCAGAGTCCTTGATGATGGAGAAACCATCCTTGGGCCTTTTCTGTTCCTTAAGATGTTCTCTTAAAGGGCAAGGCCACACAGCTCCCAAATAAATCATCTTTATTTGGGATTATCCTCCTCAACTCTTATAATTTGTGTCGGGAATGGCAGGAGCTGATTAATTTCGGTCAAAATTCAGCCAGTGAACCAAAATGGTCCTAAGTCCCTCTGCACCTGGGGTCATTCACCTGACAAAAGGAAGAGGATGACAACAGTTGATTAAGAGATTATTTCCTAATGAAACCAACCTGCTAGTTAAAAGACAAGTGGTGCGACACTTGATTCAATTATGTCTTTTTAAATGGCTAGATTATTTCAATAGGAAACATGTGACAGAGTCCCAGCACAAAGGAAACAGCTATTTTTGCACATATTCGTGCCAAATGACTACAGAGCAACTTTCCCATTTTCTAGCGAGATCTAGGCAGATGCTGTTTGTTTAATCTGTAAAATTACCATTTTTAAACTGGTTAGCATTGCACTTAACAACACGCTCACATCCCAAGGCGATGTGATTATCTCCCTGGGAAAACGCATGCACGCTACCGGTGCCTGTCACCGCATCAAGTCTCGGATCTGACTTTAAAGACCCATTTGCCTTTCAAAGACCCCCCCTCCTCCCCCCACCTCAAGCTGCGGTTCAGTGACATTTCACAGTCTTAACAATTATCCACAGTCACCAAGTTAGACGCGGTACAAGATATATGACATCTCACACTGCAGTGGGGGGAAAGTAAAACAAAGGAATCCATGTAACCGATTTGCAAGTACAAATAAAGGTACCTTTTTCTTCCGATCCTTGGATCTTTTCCTGTGTTTCCTCTTTTTCTCATTTTCTTCTTCGGGGTTAAGTTCTAAATCTCTGTTTTTCTTGAGCTGCGATGCTGCATGGGCCATGCTGCATTAAGGACACCCTTTTCAACAAATCCTTTCTGGTACAGAGAAGGTGATATCCTCAGGCACCTTCAAGCAGTCCTTCCAACCGATGCTTGGCAAAAAGCTTTTGGCCAGAGCCAGGAAGGCATTCAGTATTCAAAGGACTTGATGATGCTGGCAGATGCTACACGATTTCATGCTTGCAGATCTCTTCCTGTACCTTCCCATACCTGAGCCTCGAAAAAGAGTGCAACTATCCCAATGCATTTAGCGTAATGAGAAAGGCAGCTGGGACAGAGAAAGCGGTATTATGGCTGTATCCCCTGCCACCAGCTGGAAGTGTCTAAGTGATTCCTCTGAAGGGGGTACGCCGAAGACGATGCTTCCCTCTTAGAAACACTCCAGAGCAACAACTGCTGCAGCATTGGTCCTTTTCTTCAATAATCCTCAAATCTATTGCTGAAATCCGCCCCCCAAAAGCAACGAGGATGATTTATACTCCCTCACTTGGTTCTGCATGGTAAGCCACTTAACCCACAATGAAATGGAGCAGCTCCTAGTTTAGATTAACTGCTGATGGTGACAATAAATAAATAAATAAATAAAAATAATCTCTCTCTTTCTCTTTTTCTCCCTCTCTCATTTTACCATGGAGACCCTGACTGCATTATGTAGAAAACAATGCATGCATTGCTATATCTTAACAGTGTGCCCTTTATGCCGAATGCTCAATCTTGCTGCAAAAATTACAGAAAGCACTGTTGTCTTTAGGGCTTCTTTAAAAAAAATAAAACACATGCATAATACAAGATATCTCCACTGAGAGGATGGGGAGGATGTGATCATGCAAGTGTATGAAAAAAGGCATCTAATTCATTGCACATTTTCTGGCAGCCTTCTCTAATGTCAGTAAAATAAGAGAGAGAGACCCCCATCCAGCAACCAGGAATATGAGCGTGATAAACCAAACCCGGTTTTCATGCTCTCAGCAAGGTAGATTTAGCCTTTTATGTCAGAGCTTGCTTCAATCACCTTGCTATTTTTGCCACCTGAGTCCTCGGTGACTGCAGCTTCTGAATATTCATTATGGGAGGCAGAACAGCATCAGTATTAAAGGCCTGCAGGGGCATTTTCAACCAGCAAACTAAGACAATTTGCACACACATTTTCCTCCTCCCTGAAAAAGAATATCCTTGGGCATCTCGAGTTAAAAATATATACTGCAGGTGTTATTGATATGCATGAATATACATGTGTATCTGCACATAAACAGCATACATTTACAGACACAAATACTAGTGTGTTGATTCCATACGGCAGTGCAAAAGGGAGAAACAGCTTGTCTAGAGGGAATAGCAGCCTTTTGGGAGGACTCCTAACAGAGGATCATTCTAAATACATTGCACCGTCCAAGGCACACACTGGAATCTCAGTGACAAAAGGGCCTTGCAGATTCCCCTTGGGGCTACTAGAGGTATTCTCTATGGATGCTGGGGATACACAGAGAATTTTCTGTGCCTTGACATACACATCTTGACTGGAAGAGGGAGTGGAGTGCTGACCCAGTTCTTACCCTTCCTTACCCAGCGCAATGCAGGCAAGCTGTGTGCCTTTCTCTGCCTGGTGTTGATTGATGGTGCTGAAGGCCAGTAATGGGAATCCTCAGTTTTTCACAGGCTTTTGGCTTCTCTGGGATCCTCCCAATTACCTTTACAGAACCTTGAAAGTACACTGCAGGCTGACACAGTCTTGTTCTCCCCCCAGCCTTTCTTTTAGTCGTCTTAGGCTCAGGACATGAGCCAGCATGTCCAAGTTAGCCTTCCATGTCATCTTGTGCTGGCTTTGGCCTATAAAGCCCTAAACGGTTCTGGCCCAACTTACCTGTCCGAACGTATCTCCCTTTATGAACCACTGAGGACTTTAAGATCATCTGGGGAGGCCCTGCTCTCGGTCCCACCTTCGTCACAAGCACGTCTGGCAAGGAAGAGAGACAGGGCCTTCTCAGTGGTGGCCCCTTGGCTATGGAATGCCCTCCCTAGGGAGATCAGATCTCGTCCCTCCCTAACAAATTTGTGAACATCCTGCGGCTCCTCCATGATGGCAACAGTTTTGGACAGCAATGGCTCCCAAAGTGACCCATTTAAGGTGGAATCCGGTATCAAACAGGGATGTGTTATTGCCCCAACTTTATTCTCCATCTTAGAATCATAGAATCAAAGAGTTGGAAGAGACCTCATGGGCCATCCAGTCCAATCTCCTGCCAAGAAGCAGGAATATTGCATTCAAATCACCCCTGACAGATGGCCATCCAGCCTCTGTTTAAAAGCTTCCAAAGAAGGAGCCCCCACCATACTCCGGGGCAGAGAGTTCCACTTCATAGCTATGATACTTCACCCTGTTGATGGGAAGCTTCCCACCGGAGTGGAAATCATCTATTGGACAGATAGCAAGCTATTCAACCTCAGCAGACTGAAAGCCAAAACCAAGGTTACAACAACATCTGTTATAGAACTCCAGTATGCTGATGACAATGTTGTCTGTGCGCATTCAGAAGATCTACAAGCCACTCTAAACACCTTTGCAGAAGCATACGAGAAGTTCGGCCTGTCATTGAACACTGAAAAAACCAAGCTGCTGTTCCAGCAGACACCAGCCAACCCCTCTCCAATGCCAGTGATAAAGCTTAATGGTGTAACATTAGACAATGTTGATCATTTCCGCTACCTTGGCAGCCACCTCTCCACCAAAGTCAACATCGACACCGAAATACAACACCTCCTGAGCTCTGCGAGCGCAGCATTTTTCCGAATGAAGCAGAGTGTGTTTGAGGACCGGGACATCTGTAGGGATACCAAGGTGCTTGTTTTTAGAGCTATTGTCTTCCCAACCCTGCTATATGCCTGTGAGACGTGGACTGTCTACAGACACCACATGCAACTCCTGGAACTATTCCATCAGCGCTGCCTCTGGAAAATCCTGCAAATCTCTTGGGAAGACAAACGTCAGCGTGCTAGAAGAAGCAAAGACCACCAGCATTGAAGCGATGGTCCTCCGCCATCAACTCCGCTGGACCGGCCATGTTGTCCGGATGCCCGACCACCGTCTCGCAAAGCAGTTGCTCTACTCCGAACTCAGGAAGGGAAAACGGAATGTTGGTGGGCAGGAAAAGAGATTTAAAGATGGGCTCAAAGCCAACCTTAAAAACTCTGGCATAGACATTGAGAACTGGGAAGCCCTGGCCCTTGACCGCTCCAGCTGGAGGTCAGCTGTGACCAGCAGTGCTGCAGAATTTGAAGAGGCATGAATGGAGGGCAAAAGGGAGAAGCGTGCCAAGAGGAAGGTGCATCAAGCCACCTGGAAACCAATGCCCTCACTGCGGAAGAAGATGCAGAGCAAGAATAGGACTCCACAGCCATATACGGACCCACAAGAATACTGGAAGATAATCCTCCTCGGAAAACGAGGGATCACCTAAGTAAGTAAGTAAGACGTTTCGGAGACAAGTAAAAACGTGGCTATTCGAGCAAGCATTTACAAATACAGGAAATCGAATGACCTGACAATGGAATTGGACAATGCTTGAGAATAATGAGACGCTGATGATGTTGCTTTTATTGCTTTTGTGATGTCTTATACTGTTTAATGTTTTAATCTATTATGTTTTGTGTATACTGATTTGTTGGAAACCGCCTGAGTCGCCAATTGGCTGAGAAAAGCGGTATACAAATACAGTAAATAGTAAATAAATAAATGAAACCTGGAATATACTGGCTTTTCAAACTCTCTCTCTGTGTATGAACATGCATGTATCTTCAAGTCACCATGTGGTGACCCCAGGAATGTCATAGGGTTTTCATATGCAAGGAATACTCAGCAATATTCCTTCTATATTGGTTTTAAGCACATCAACCAACTCTCTATAAATAAAAATGTAATGTTCGTTTGTGGGATTAACATAACTCAAAAACCACTGAACGAATTGCCGCCAAATTTGGCCAGAAGACACCTACTAACACAAGGAGAGATCATCACACACAAAAATTGATTTTGGCATTTGAGAGTTGTAGTTGCTGGGGTTATAGTTAACCTACAATCAAAGAACATTCTGAACATCACCAATGATGGAATTGAACCAAATGTGGCACACAGGACTCCCATGATCAACAGAAAACACCAGAAGGGTTTGGTGGGCATTGACCTTGAGCTTGGGAGTTGCAAATCACTTACATCCAGAGAGCACTGTGGACTCAAACAATGATGGATCTGGACCAAACTTGGCACAAATATTCCATATGCCCAAATATGAACACAGATGGAATATGGGGAAAATAGGCATTCACATTTGGGAGTTGTAGTTACTGGGATTTATAGTTCAGCTACAATCAAAGAACACTCTGAACCCTACCAACGACAGAAGTGGGGCAAACTTCCCACACAGAACCCCCATGACCAACAGAAAATACTTAAGGCCATGACCAACTCCCTTCACCAGGGCAAGAAAATGTAATCAAAGCCTTCCTGACAAAGAGCTATCCAGCCATAGATATAGATAGATAGATAGATATGATTCACACACAGAGATACCAAAGGACTGCCAGAAATAAGATGCATCAGGCCAGCTCTCTGTTATTCCAAAAGGCATGGACACAATTAATGGCCAGTAAATGCCAAGAAACAAGTTTTGGCTAAACATTAGGAGACATTTTCCCAAAGTAATTAACAATGGGAAATTCTGGGCTTTTCTTGAGTGGAGTGCTTGAGAAGCAGCCCATTTCTCAGGCATACTGAATGTTGTAGTAGAGTCTGTTGGCAACTCTGCAACTGGTAGTAGGAATGTCAGAGAAGGAAAAAGAGGTATTCAGGAACTAGATGAGGAACAGAGGAAGAGGATCCAGGAGATACTTATGTCACCCACTGATGAAGAATCCTTCGAGGGGTTTTCAGATAGTGAATTGAGTGAGGAGGAGGAAGGAGATACAGTAGATGTGAATAGGGGAACTAAGAGGATTACTCGAGAGCAGAAGTCAGACGAAGAGCGTCAAAGAAAGAAGATCCGGAAGATACTTAACAGTCTCAGAGGCAGGAAGGCCTGCCTGCAGGCCTCTTTGCAGTTATTGGCCCAGAGAGCAGCTTTTGAGCCCGCCCCTTCTCCCAGGGAAAGACCTCCATTTTAGAGGCCTCCTTGCCCTTTCAGTTGGGAAGAAGAATTCAGATGTGCTAGAGGCCAGCAGAAAAGCCCTGAGAAACCATTGCAAGTACTAAACTAAGTAAATTGGGATAATTTGAGATAGATATTGATAATTAAATTAAGATAGAAATAGATAGATGAAGTACTAAATAAATTAGGCCATAGATAGAAAGATAAACTAAGTAAATTGGGATAATTTGAGATAGATATTGATAATTAAATTAAGATAGAGATAGATAGATAAAGTACTAAATAAATTAGGCCATAGATAGAAAGATAAACTAAGTAAATTGGGAAATATAGATCATTTAGGCCATAGATAGATAGAAATACAAATATATGGAATAATTGAGTCATAGATAGATAGTTTAATAGAGAATAATTGAGTTATAGATAGAGAAGCTTGTTGAGTTTATAGATATATAAACCTATTTTCCTAGTTCAAACAGACCTCACTACATCTGAGGATGCTTGCCATAGATGCAGGTGAAACGTCAGGAGAGAATGCCTCTAGAACATGGCCATATAGCCCGAAAAAACCGACAAGAACCCAGTGATTCCAGCCATGAAAGCCTTCAAAAATACTTCCCATTCTGCTAATGACTATTAAACAATATTATTACATTTTGTAGTTGAAATAGTTCTTGAATTACCCATATTTGGTCTGCAACTTAGGAGAAAAATTAATAAAAGGAGGAACAATTCAAATGTAATTGCAATGTACAGTTTCCCCTAGGGCCATTTAACACAATATATGATAGCAAATCCAGGGTTTGGCACTGTACGTACACTTAACAAGAAAGTTCAGCCAACTGACTTCTGCTCTCTTCCAAGGAGTTTATCTGTATGAAACATGTCTTTGCAAGTAAATGATGATTGCATTTGTAATTAAGATGTTTTAAGTGCGCAGTTAAAAAAGTAACGTTTCCTATGAGTTTCTAAAAGGAAAAAAAGAACAATGCAACTTTGTTCTTGCTGCTCCTTTTTGTCACTCTCATTTATTGAGCATGAGATAGCCTGTTCAGATAGATAACAGATCTTTTGTTTAGGCTAATTTATAATATTTCTACAGTTCACATTCTGTAGATTTCTGAAGTCTGTCACTGTGTAGCTTCGAGACAGATGTTAAGGGTTGGTGAATAATTAATTTTTGCAATGTAGCTCTACACCCACTTCTAAGAAAAACAAACAGAATGAGGTCACGTTTCATGACCTATTTATTACACTCAAGAATCTGGGTACCAAAATCTGTGTTTTAATATAAAATTTCTCCTATGCAAGCACTACTTGAAATGAATGGGATCATGAAGAGCAACCAAAGCAGGAAGAGTGAGGACTGCACTATATTAATTGAGGGCAGTACTGCCAAAGCTTATTAATATAATAAGTGGAATCTGACATAAATATATAAGTGATCCCCTCACTGTTTCAACTGGCAGTGTTTGCTTTCAGATCAACTCCTCCATCTACTTGAATCAATTTTGGTAGATCTTGAGCCTACACATTCTTCATTGTACTGTGTGTAAATGACATTGTTTTGGTTTACGTAAACCACAGAATTCAAAGGCTGAACAGTAAAAATGGAAGGAACGTCATAGAATCATAGATTCTAAGAGTTGGAAGATACTCATGGGCCATCCAGTCCAACCCCCTGCCAAGAAGCAGGAATATTGCATTCAAATCACCCCTGACAGATGGCCATCCAGTCTCTGTTTAAAAGCTCCCAAAGAAGGAGCCTCCACCACACTCCAGGGCAGAGAGTTCCACTGCTGAACGGCTCTCACAGTCAGGAAATTCTTCCTCATGTTCAGATGGAATCTCCCTTCTTGTAGTTTGAAGCCATTGTTTCACATCCTAGTCTCCAAGGAAGCAGAAAACAAGCTTGCTCTCTCCTCCCTGTGGCTTCCTCTCACATATTTATACATAGCTATCATATCTCCTCTCAGCCTTCTCTTCTTCAGGCTAAACATGCCCAGCTCCTTAAGCCGCTCCTCATGGGGCTTGTTCTCCAGACCCTTGATCATTTTAGTCACCCTTCTCTGGACACATTCCAGCTTGTCAATATCTCTCTTGAATTGTGGTGCCCAGAATTGGACACAATATTCCAGGTGTGGTCTAACCAAAGCAGAATAGAGGGGTAGCATTACTTCCCTAGATCTAGACACTATGCTCCTATTGATGCAGGCCAAAATCCCCTTGGCTTTTTTTGCCGCCACATCACATTGTGGGCTCGTGTTTAACTTGTTGTCCACGAGGACTCCAAGATCTTTTTCACACGTCAGCTAAGTGCTGGATTTCTTGCAACTACAGAAATCCAGCATATAATAATAATAATAATAGTAGTAATAATAATAATAATAATAAATTTTATTTCTTAACTGCCTCTCCTCATGGCTCGAGGCGGATTACAACATTGCTAAAACACACAATCAAAATCTATATAAATAAAAATGTAATGTTCGTTTGTGGGATTAATATAACTCAAAAACCACTGGACAAATTGACACCAAATTTGGACACAATACACCTATTAGGCCAACGAGTGACCATCAATCATAAAAACAATGAAAAACATAGCGGAAGAGCAATATATATATATATATATATATATATATATAATTACAACGCATGTGCAGAACCACATATATACACATGTATACAAATATATATACACACATATACACACACAAAACACATATACACAGACTGGGCCACAGCAATACGTGGCAGGGGGCGGCTAGTACATAATAATTTAGAAACGCTCCATAAAATATGCATATTAAAACACTGTATGCATAATTTATTTCTAAACAAGCAAGAAAGGAATGTTAATTCCTTTGAATCTGAAAATGAATCCAGACAAAACAGAGGTGATTGTAATCAAGAGTCCTAATATGGGGATGGAGGTGTGTCAAACAGTTCAAGATGGGGTTACACTCCCCCTGAAAGACACTGTTCGCAGCTTGGGAGTGCTCCTAGATCCGTCCCTCCAAATGTCAGCCCAGGTCAGGAGTGCTTACTATCAGCTTCGGCCGATCCACCAGCTGCACCCCTTCCTAGATTTGGAGGACCTTAAGATGGTAGTACATGCACTGGTAACCTCAAGGCTAGACTTCTGCAATGTGCTTTACATTGCGATACCTTTGTACCAAGTTTGGAAACTCCAAGGAGAGGAAGACCATCATTCCCAGAATCCCCCAGCCAAAAACAGTCAGATCCTGCTGAACTCAAAAATGTGACTTGAGAATTTCCGTACTGGGGAAATTGTTATCCCACTGCTTTTTCTTTACTTCTCATTCAGTTCAACTGATCCACATTCATATCACTTACTTAGAAGCATGCACATAAGGGATAAACAGAAAGCAGAAACATTGTACGTGAATCGTGTTATCCTCAGTAGTATCTGTAAAATAATCTACCACAGCAAATGGATCTGGCTATGACGCAGAAGCAAGGGCCAGCAGCCAAAATTTTTCAGACTCATCATAGCAACTTCCTCATCAGCTCCAATGGCATTAAAGCACTGGACAATGGGAGCAAAGTTAAATAAAGCTCAATAAGATCTCTCCAACTGGCTGGATTATAAGGCTATAAATCAGACACAGAGATCCACATTACCATCTCAGTAGTTCCTCATACAAGCTCTAGTCATGTCTCAAGGTCAGCTAATGTTGCTTTTGAGACAGTACAAAGTCTGAAGTTTGCCCTTCTCGATTCTTTTCTAAAAGAAAGGCTATTCACCTCTGGGAATCTCTCACGAAACATAACAGGTTTGACAAAGCTTCATACACAGAATATTAACTGAGCACATTTATTCATATTTTCTTAGAAAAGGTTTATCTGGTGCAGCCTTGTAAACCCACCAAAGTTACAAACTGCAAAAACCTTTCCACTAGCCTTCCCACTGATTTAATTCGAATTTTAAAATCATAACATGATAGGATGGATGATACCAAATCAGATTAAGGTAATAGGATGACATTTTTGGCTTGACCACATCTAAAAATGATACCACCAACACCCCAGCTACATAGAAAAAATAATGAGGAAAGGGTTCTAACCGTGACTGTTGTACTATACCAGTTCACAGAGCATTGAGGGTTTGTTAAAGTATAAAAGATAGTTGCATTCAATACAAGATTCCCTCCTGGCCTGCAGACAGGACTGGCATGATAACAGTGATGGTCAAAACAACTACCAACAGCAAAAGATTTAAATGGCACAATGCGCATATACACATATACACCCAAACAAACACTCCAGATTTGGGACTAGGATGTTTGGAACTATGTTCCAACTAGCTGAGCATGGCTAGGGGATAATACATGTGTATTTCACAGATACACCTATATGGTACATTTACAGGAATTATTTTAACGCCTGGCTTTCTCATTGCAGATATAATAGAGAAGACGGAATATCAAACCTTTTAGTTATTATGAACACAGAGAATAAGACAATTGTGAAAACACAACACAAACAAGCCTTTTGGTCTTAATAATAATAATAATAATAATAATAATAATAATCCTTTATTTGTACCCCGCTACAATCTCCCGAAGGACTCGGTGCGGCTTACAAAAGGCCGAGTCCAAATATAATAGTAAAGGCAACAGCAACAGACAGCAAAATAACTCAGAAAACAAAGCAATAACACTGACAACACACAATGACACAATTAAAAACAATGGCAGGGCCAAATGTAATAATTAAAATTTAAAAAGTGCTGGGCATGACCAGGTGGAGTGTTTGGAGGGGGATGGGCATGCAGATATCCTAGATCTCTGATAAAGTGCGTTGGGACATAATGCTAGGAGTTTCCTATTCTGGGACACCCCCTCTGACACCCCCTCGTGACCCCCACAGGGGTCCCGACCCCCAGGTTGAGAAACACTGGACTACAGTTTGAAAAAAGCATGAAAGAATTCTTATGCACACTGCAATATCTTAATTGGACTGCAAAAATCCAATGGAAGAACAATACAATATTTAAAATGGAGAACAATTTTAACCAGCATAAATCTTACCAGTAATATATATGGGCCTGCTTTTGGTTAATGAGATAGTCAAGTTAATTAGGATTGTGGTAGTTGTATACCTTCAAGACATTTCAGGCTTAGGGAAACCAAGGAAATGACCTAGGGGGGATTGCATCTGGCCTGCAGGCCTTAGTTTAGGGACCCCTGGTTTAGACAAAAAAAATGACAAGAACACTAAAAACATAACAATAAGACTTTTAAGAATGGGACTTCTAACAAAAATGTTTTTCATTGAGTGCTTCTGTTGAGGATAGCTAGCATACCACTCTGTTACCAACTCACAACAATCAGCAATCTATATCTGCCAAGGATGCTCAGTCTGCCATACAGAGGGTACTGTCTCCAAAGGGTTTTTTGTACATCAAGATTGTGTACAGTTATGTTCCAGTTTTGACTCTTGTTCTGTCATGCGCTGGGCCTGTAAATAGTTGTCTTTAAAACAGTACGTGCAACCTTTGCCCAATGGGAAGCCAGGGGGCCTAAAGAGAAGTTCTTAGATGTTTCCACCACAAACTGTCTTTAGATGGCTTGAGAAGTACAACAAAGTCTTTTATTAATGAACAATCAAAAAGAAACTTCTCTTGTCTTCAGTAAAATTAAGCAAATGATTCCAAGCTTTTGGGCAACTGGTGAATTCCTAATCTTGCCCATGAAGGACAAGCAACTGTCTTCAATAACTTCTTCTTTACTTTAAAGGAAAATCCCCTTTTTAACTTCTCCCAGGCTGACTGTAAACTTAAACCTAACTGATGTGGGCACCACTACCGGGTTGAACTCCGTCTCAAAGCACCGAGTGGACCTACCAGCAAGGCCTGTAGTCTCTTCAGCTGGAGACAGGGCTGTTGTCCCTCGGAAAGTCTTCAAAGCTCTGGGGATGCTTCCCTGGAAATTCTTTCCCTGGAAATTCTTTCCCTTCTGTTTCTGTTGGAATTTCTGTAACCCTGGAAATTCTTAGGAGACTCTTAAAGCTGTTCTCCCCTGGGAATTCTTAAAGGTTGAAGCTTTTGTACAGGGGACGTTTACACGCGTCCTGTACATTGGCTAACCTAGCTGAGACTAACTAAAAATGGCTCCCCTTCCCAATTGCCCTGAGCAAGGGCCGGGACCAAACTTAACAATGATGGGCAGGCGACTTGCCCTATGACTGCAACCAAAGGAAGCCACCTATCTGCAGAGTTCCTGAAACTTAGGACTACAAACAAACATTTAATGTAAAGCAAACAAAATTGGACCTCCTGTTACAGCGGTACCAGAACAACTCTCTTCTTCTCATAGCTGTTCATACCTCTCGTTTTGTGCAAAGATAGTACTCTTTTGGCTACATAGGGACCAGTGCTTCAAGAAATGGGGTTGCTATTACTATAACTATATGCAAAAACTGGAATGGCTTAAAACAATTATTAGGAATTATGAGTCGCCCTAATGGGCTGAGAATGGCGGTTAATAAGTGCATCAAATAAATAAAAATAAATAAATAGGAGCAGATACAATTGTACGAAAGGTGACGTTCAAGCAGCAGTCATTGAAAATATGACCAGGATGTGATTCCATTAAAAGAAAAGGGCAGGTCTTCCTGGGGAAGACATCAGACAATCCAGTGACTCTCCACAATAAAGGACCTACTTTCTTTATGGATGTGAGAGTCTGCTGGCCTCCTTTTCCTTGAATTTTTTTCAGAATCTGAATGGTGTGTTTATACTGACCTAGTTCCATGCTGAGCTGCAAGATGGCTTCGTGCATGTTTTGTGTGCCTTTTCACAAAAGATTACATTTCGTGCAACCCTCCCCCCTAATTCACATATTTTTTCATCATTGATCTTGCACTTGTATTCATACTTTTCTCCACTTTTTTTTTTTTTGCTGAAATGAATTGTTAATCTGGACACAAATGGATTTCCAGCACAAGATGCACTTCATCCCACTTCATCTCTGGGAGGTGTAAATTGGATATTTTCACAGGGAACTGTGAGCCCAGGCCTGTTCGTTTCCATCCCTAGTCCTCTTTCCAAATGCCATCTGCCTCCTCAATGAAAGCAAGAGCACAATCCAGCTAAATCTGCATACGAACAAAACAACAGTTCTGGAGGGAGAGACTGTTATCTTCATTTTGAGATGATGCATGTATGGGTCACAATTTATGTCATGTAAGAATTCAGTCTTGTGTGGGAGAAAGAAGAAGGATTGCCTCTTCTAAGTTGGCATCAGTCATCCCACATTTTATTTATTAGCAGTAATGTTATAAAAATAAAAAATAACTTTTTAATTTAAAATAAAATCTGCTATCTCTAATCGGGAGCACATTTCTAATAAATCATACCCATTTAAATCAATCAGTTCAAATGATAATGAACTAAAGACAGAGACATAGACATTATTAATGTATAACTGTACAGTAACCTCTGGATAGAAACATCTAATGAGTTGGATAGGACTGCCATTTATGCATTTTTGGCTGCAAATCTCACAAAAGTCTTTGGAAGAGAGCCCTGACACATTGGCAAGTCCCAATATAGAACACCCTGAGAGCAACTGCACCAATCCTAATTCTGTATTATAAATTGAAACAGAACATCGCTTAGTAGGAGCTATAAAAACATGAAAGAAACAACAGGTCACCAAGCCAAGAGGAATTCATTTGGTGGTCCATAACTGTCATATGTTCTGCAGTTGATGGTTGGTGATGGAAGGGTTAATGTGAGTATTAGTTCTAGAGCAGTGGTTCTCAACCTGTGGGTCCCCAGATGTTTTGGCCTTCAACTCCCAGAAATCCTAATAGCTGGTAAATTGGCTGGGATTTCTGGGAGTTGTAGGCCAAAACACCTGGGGACCCACAGGTTGAGAACCACAGTTATAGAGGTTTTGGTAATCTGTAAGTGGGAGTTCATGGGTGAAAGCAGTTAGGGATGGAGGTGTGCAGGAGATGGGTTGCAGCTGAGTGTTACTGGATTTAAGGAGCTAACCTTAAATCCAGTATGAGAAAAGTATCTGTTGTATTTTGGTGGTGGATGCTGCTGGTTTTTCCCCCAGGTCTGTTGGATTTTCTGTATCCTGATCTGTCTTCTGTAATCTTGGAATCCTGGAACCTTGAACCTTTGGACTGGCTTTTGACTACGGTATAGACTCTTGATTCCTGGACTTTGTTTATTGAACTCTCAGCATTTGACCATTGGACTGGACCCTTTTGACTACGAAGTTATTTTTGCTATCAGTTTTTGTTTATTCTGTAGCTGCATGCTATCTTTGTGTTTTATATTTTGGACTATAAAAACAGCCAGCAAGTAAGTGCTGTTTTAATTAAACTGTTTGTTAAAACTGGGAGTTTGATTCATCTCTACCTAAATAAGGCAGAGCCCTGGCAATGTGACAATAACTTCCAGTTGAATCACCATATATACATAAAGTGGGTCATACATAAAGTGGATCAACCATGTCAAATGATTGCTTATTGAAGTGAGCTTTGGTTGCCCTGAATTATATTTCCCACCACCTCAAATTATCTGTCACAAATGTTGCTTAGCAATAGTTTCTGGAGATTCCAATTCTACAACAATGTAGTCAGGTTAAGACTCATTTTTGTTCATAATAACTGCTGCTCTTGAATCTTTATCAATAACATATTTAGAAAATAAAGATACAAGCCAAAATTGGTCAAGATACCAGGGGGGGGGGGGGGAAGCCCACTGCAAAATAATGCTTGCATCAAAATATATTCACAACGTAATATGCTCACTGCATTTCAGGTGATACCTTCTTCAGAGACAATGAGACCTTCTTCTACAAATAATGCATCAGTTCACTTAGAAGTGTGTTGTCTTGGCAAAATATCAGGAAACATGAAATGTACAATCTTCTCCCACCTATAGCAAACCAGGAAGGATGAAATGTGACCTTCTATCAGAACTCAACTTTGTACTTGATGGGACTAGGTTCACATGGAATCAGAGACAAATGCACTTCAGCTCAATTTAGAGAGACCTAAAATCTAAGCATGGCAAACTAAATACTGTCAGTCACCTTTGAGAATTTTTTTCCCTGTCCATTCTTGATGCGCTGGTTCATTTGTGCCCATTAAATGTTTAGCATTCCCCAGAAACATGATTTGTGGACATCTTAAGTAGTGCAGCTAGTTTCTGAAAGACCACCATTAAAGAACACATGCATCATTTCAATTTCAAGGACATACTGCAAAGAGTACCTCTAATATTGTTTGATGATCCAAAGCATCTTAAATAATCAATGGTTCTTGAAGAACGATAAATGATAATGCAGTGCAGCATTAATGAAAGCAGACTTTGTGTTTTGTTAAACCTCCAGTAATGTGCAGCAATGACGATCAGAGTGTTTTGCCAATAACTCTTGTCCTTGAGTTGAAATAAATTGATATCAAAAAGTGGCCCTAAAAAAACCCTATCTACATCAGACCAGAAGTTGTTCTTGGGCATCCAGTCCTCAAAATGGGGTAAAACCAATGAACCCATTTTTAGCCCTTTATAGGAAAAGTTGGGAACTGTTTTAACACATCTTGGAAAGCGAGTTCCAGTAAATGTTGGCAATGTGAAAAAAATATTGGCACATTCTACTATATGTTATGGCCTTGTAAAAAGACACAGAAGTACTGAATGATGCTAGAATATCTGGCTACTAGTATTAAAAAACTCAAAAATTACAACAGCAAAACAACAGAGAGTAAACAATCAGGCACATCAAATCACTCTCAACAAAAGATTCCCCACAGGCACTTCCAAACCATTAAATGCTAATCAAGGTGGTCAGTTGAAACATTCACACCTAGCTCCAGCAGACAAAAGTCCTTTGTCCCACCCTGGTCATTCCACAGATATATAAACCCATTTTCCTACTTCCAAGAGAGCTCTGAGGATGCTTGCCATAGATGCAGGCGAAACGTCAGGAGAAAATGCCTCTAGAACATGACCATATAGCCCCAAAAAAAAAAAACCTACAACAACCCAATGCTAGAATATATTGCAAGGGGTAAATTTACAATGAAACTAGAGCTGGATTTGTTGGGGATGCTGGATGATCAATTAGAAAAGAGATGTGTTGGATTCTTATTATACACTAGCTGTGGCCCAGTCTGTGTATATGTGTTTTGTGTGTGTATATATGTGTGTATATTTTTGTGTATATGTGTGTTTGCATGTGTGTGTGGTTTTGGACATGCCTTGTAATGTATTTTTGTTTTTTGGCTTTTTAAGTCTCTTCTGCTGTGTTTTCCAGTGTTTTTATGATTGATGGTCACTCGTTGGCATGATAGATGTATTGTGTCCAAATTCGGTCTCAATTCGTCCACTGGTTTTTGAGTTATGTTAATCCTATAAATCAACATTACATTTTTATTTATATAGACTAGCCGTCCCCTGCCACGCGTTGCTGGGGCCACATGGGTGTTCTGTTTGGAAGGTTTGGCCCAATTCTATTGTTGGTGGGGTTCAGAATGCTCTGTGATGGTAGGTGAACTATAAATCCCAGTAACTACAACTCCCAAATGCCAAGGTCCATGTTCCCCAAACTCCACCAGTGTTCACATATTGGCATATTGAGTATTTGTGCCAAATTTGATCCAGATCCATCATTGTTTGAGTCCACAGTGCTCTCTGGATGTAGATGAACTACAACTCCACTGGACACTGCCCACCAAACCCTTCTAGTATTTTCTGTTGGTCATGGGAGAACTGTGTGCCAAGTTTGGTTGAATTCCATCATTGGTGGGTTCAGAATGTTCTTTGATTGGAGGTGAACTATAAATCCCAGCAACTACAACTCCCAAATGACAAAATCAATTTTTTTAGTGAAGGACATACATTGGCCTGATAGGTGTCTTGTGTCCAAATTTGGTCTCAATTCATCCAGTGGTTTTTGAGTTATGTTAATCCTATAAATGAACATTACATTTTTATTTATATAGATGATCACTGCAGTAAGAATCATCTATGCCCAGAGATGGAAAGAACCAGATATCTTGACACAAGAAGAACGGATAATAAAGATATGTGAATGTGCCGAGAAGACAATGTGTCTTCAATGATTGAATGTAAGATACTCCCTGACCGAATTTTGCACAAAATGACCTCAGAAGCACTTTATTTCAGAACAGGCTACATTCTGAAAGTGGTACAAAAGATAAGGAGTTTGTAGGTATTGCCACAGAAAGGTGATTAGAGATGGAGCCTTGATAGGATCATGGGGGCTCTGTGTGCCAAGTTTGGTCTTTATCAGTCCTTGTTTCGAAGGCCTGCGTGTCACCACTCGCTTGCCGAAACTGCTGTGGTCCTCATCCAATGACTGATCAAGACCAAACTTGGTAAACATGACCCCCTTTATGTGCCCCCGAGGTTTGGGGGAGGCTGGACAATGGATGATGGGATTTGTAGGTACTTCTTAAATAAGACATTGGTCCTTTGCATGAGTGAAAATGCCTCTGGTATTCTGATGAGATCTTCAGACCTTGTTTCAAATGCTAGAACCCTAAGCTAAATTGCTAGTTCTAACTAGAACAGGCCCATTGTTTCAGTAGGATCTAGGTAAACAATTGATTCCGTGTCTCTTCTAGCTGGGACTTGCAATTGGATCCTAATGTTTGGAAAAAGCTTAATCAAGTAACGGGTTGGAACTCTTTCCCAAAATAGCTTTACAAACATAGAGCTTATTCAATGCCCACTGCAGGAAAGTGGGCCTCTGCCTAATGAGAAACTCAGTTTCCTAGCACCAAAGTGAAGTAGAGTGCTGATTGATGATGACACCAAGATATTATGCAGTCACCTGCTGCCCAGAACAACTCCACCGGCATTTCCAGGAATAGATTCTGGGGGAGGTGCTAATCTGAGTATGTTCCCAATCAGCCATCAGTTTTTCAGTAAAGTAACATTACTCTGAATCTAGAGCTGTAATATTTAGTCAGTTAACTGATCAAATATTGAGGCTGATTACATGCCTACACTGATTAATCGGTCAACACTTTTCAAAAAATCTATTTTCTACCCAAGCACAAAGAAATTAATTAAACAGGTACTTCTTAAATAAGACATTGCATGTGTGAAAATGCCTCTTTTTACAAGAAAGAATGCCTCTTCTGGGATGGCAGCTGAGACCCCTTGTACCCTGCCATATAATCCAGATTATCAACCACATTATCTGCTTTGAACTTGATTATATGAGTCTATACTGCCAAGGTCAAGGTCAAGAGCTTGAACATTGCTTCCATCCTAAATATCTCGGTGTCACCTTAGATCGAACACTAACATATAGGAAACACTGCTTGAACACCAAACACAAAGTAGCTGCACACAATGACATCCTGCAGAAACTTACTGGCAGCACATGGGGTACAGATCCAAAATTAATAAGAACATCAGAGTTTAAAGGATATGGACTAGAATGACAATACGACTGTCAAGACTGTTTTTATTATTTATTGCTTTGAAGCCATTGAAATCCACAAGCATGTGGACAATTTCAACAGAAAGGAAGAAACCATGAAAATGAACAAAATCTGGCTACCAGTATTAAAAAAACTCAAAAATTACATCAGCAAAACAACAGAGAGGAAATAATCAAGGACATCTAATCACCTCTCAACAAAAAAAGATTCCCTCAGGCACTTCCAAGCCATTAAGTGGTAATCAAGGTGGTCAGTTGAAACATTCACACCTGGCTCCAGCAGATAAGAGTCCTTTTCTCACCCTGGTCATTCCACAGATATATAAACCATTTTCCTACTTCCAACAGACCTCACTACCTCTGAGGATGCTTGCCATAGATGCAGGCGAAACGTCAGGAGAAAATGCCTCTAGACCATGGCTATATAGCCCGAAAAAACCTACAACAACCCAGTGATTCCGGCCATGAAAGCCTTCGACAGTATAGAAATACTGTAAATAAATAGCCTTGTCTTACTCAACTGCCGAGTATGCCTAGCCTGTTTGACATAGGTCTGCCCATGCAAAGCAGGTGGACACAGCATTGAATGAAACATGCAGAATAATCACAGGATGTCTTAAGCCTACACCTGTTGATACACTCTACAAGCTAGCTGGCACCCCCCACCCCCCACCCCCGGATGTGTGATGGGGAGTTGCTGCTAAATGCGAGAGAAATAAGGTTGAACACTGTGCCAGCCACCCACTACATGGCTACCAGCCTCCTCCCAGTAGACTCAAATCAAGGAAAAACTTTATGAGAACTACCACTCCTCTTGGCGTCACCCCAGCAACAGCAAGGGTATCCCTCTAGGCAGCTAAACCAGCAAATCCCAATTGGATGGCCCCCCACGAGGGTCTTCCTCCAGGGGCAAACCAAGAATGGGCAACTTGGAAGTCCCTGAACAGACTCGGAAGTGGAGTGGGCAGAACAAAAGACAACCTGGCAAAATGGCACTAACTAAAAGAATCCCACACCTTATGTGACTGTGGAGCATCTGTATGCTTGTCCACAATGCCCTGCCTCATGTACAGAGGAAGAATTGTTGGAGGCTACAGACAATGCTGTTGCTGTTGCCCGTTTTCGGTCAAAAGATATCTAGCCATCTGCACTCCTTCTATTTTTATCGGTTTTATACGAATTTATGCAATGCTTTTGATACGAAATAAAATAACTGCCACATAATCCAGCTCAAAGCAGATAATATAAATTTTACATGGGAGTGTAGAAGGGGCCTGGGATTACACTGTTTGAAAGCAAGATGGGCTGCTTCCTCTTTCCCAGCTACTGTTTTATTTATATAGACCACATACAGAACTTTGTTGAAAGAAGCAATGGGACATAAATAGTAGATGAGCCCTCTGAAGTGTGCAGCACAAATATTTAAACTTGGACAAGTGGTGATTTTTTTCTGTGACAATCAAATGTGCATCTCTTTAATGCATTTTTCCTGCCAGCAGACAAATTGAGCTGACTTGTGAGGACGTGGTTGAAAAAATTGGTGACGCCAAGAAAAAAAAATCATTTTTAAAAAGGGGCAAACTTGTGGACTGGACTTGCATCCTCCTTCTATCCACAGGCTAGATCTGTTGCAATTCAGATTCTGGCATACAGTACAATTCCTGAAAGGCCTCAAGTGTTGGCTGGCAGGCTGGCCTAGGCTGGGGGTTGGGTGTCCGTAGACTCTAAAACCAAACAACGTGTTTTCCTGGCAAGAGATTTGGCACCTGACCGAAGTGAAGGAAGAAGCTGCCAGCAAGTGCAGAGAATAGATAGCTGAGAATTTACATCGAAATGGTAAACTTTTCACAAAATGCTTTGAACGGTTTGTCAATTGCCTAAGTCAATGTATTGTCAAAGGCTTTCATGGCCGGAATCACTGTGTTGTTGTAGGTTTTTTCGGGCTATATGCCCATGGTCTAGAGGCATTCTCTCCTGACGTTTCACCTGCATCTATGGCAAGCATCCTCAGAGGTAGAGAGGTCTATTGCTTAAGTCACTTAATACATCAAGACTCCGAGGAGGGCATTTAATCCTACCGATTCTAGAAGAATTATACTCATATACTACATATACAATTTTGGGTCATTCCAGATCAGATCTGAATAACCAAGATAGCCACCATGAGCTCGCACACTTGATTCTTTCCCCATGAAGACACTAATCTGAAATGCTTGTTGTTTATTTGTTCAGTTGCTTTTGACTCTTCATGACCTCATGGACGAGCTCAAAGCTTCCTGTCGGACGTCACCACCCCCAGCTCCTTCATGGTCAACCCAGTCACTTCAAGGATAACATCCATCCATCTTGCCCTTGGTTGGCCCCTCTTCCTTTTTCCTTCCTTTTCCCCCCAGTATCATTGTCTTCTCCAAGCTTTCTTGTCTTCTCATTATGTGGCCAAAGTACTTCATATTTAAGTTCTTGTGGGTTTTTTTGGGCTATATGGCCATGTTCTAGAGGCCATATAGCCCGAAAAAACCCACAAGAACTTAGTAATTCCAGCCATGAAAGCCTTCGACAATACATACTTCATATTTGCCTCTAATATCCTTCTTAGCTTACATGTTTCTAGCATCTTGTAACCTTGATTCTAAATTCTGCATCTTAATCTTGTTGCCATATAGATCTCACTACATAATAAGTTTTTTTTTCTTTTGTCATGGATAGTGATTTAAACAACTGTAGATCTTTTTATACTTCAGGAAATAAAGCCCAACTTCTCATTGGAGGGAAGGATATTAGAGGCCTGGGGGACTCAAAGCACTGCATGAATTATTATAGGCATATAGACATTATTACAGACATACAGATATTATTATAAACATGTAAATATTACTGTTATAGACATATAGATATAATAGACATATATACCTGAGTGGCCGCCTCACCCCCTACCAACCCCAGAGATCCCTCCGTTCTGAGGACCAAGATCTATTGGAAATTCCCAGTGTCAAGACCTTGCGTCTAACAGCAACCAGACGCAGAGCCTTTACAGCAGTGGCACCATCACTCTGGAATACTCTGCCACCTGAAGTCCGTGCCTTGCAGGACTTATCAGCTTTCTGCAGGGCATGTAAGACATACCTGTTTTGACAGGCCTTTGATTGTTGATATTGCTGTTTTTAAATTGTTTTAAATTGTTTTTAAATTGTGTTAGATTTTAGTAATTCTTGTAAACCGCTCCGAGCCCCAGGGGAGTGGCGGCATATAAGTTCAAATAATAAATAAATAAATATAATAGACTTATAGATATTATTATTGTGGATATATTATAGCCCAGGGTTGCTATAAAGTAAAAATGGATGGCCATCTTTCAGGAGTGTTGTGATTGTGCCTTCCTGGACAGCCTTTTCTAACTCTCAGAGCGTGCCTTTTTGTACTTTCTTTGAATATTGGACTTCATTTCCCAGAATTCCTTCCCATAACTCAGTATGGGTGAGCTTTGTGGGCATACACACACACACACACAGAATCCCTCCGGTGTAAGTTTGCAGCGGAGGCACCTCCATGCTGCCGACAGAGGGAAAGGAAAGGAAAGGAAGAAAAGGGAGGGGGTGGATCTGGAGGAGGGTGTCCTCTCTCTCCCCCTCCTTCCCTCCCTCCTTCTCTCTGAATCCTTTGGGAAGAGAGAAGTAGGGGGTAGCAAGAGGGATATACCAGCCACCTTTCCCTCCCTCTCTCAGCTGTTGGGTTTTTTCCCCTCGTGCAGGAGAGACGGACAGGGGAGGACGTTCTTTTAACGTATGCTCTGTATAGTCTTTTAGCTTTGTGGGAGGTTTAAGTTCTTTCCGGTTATTTTTTTTTTTTTTGAGTAAAGGACATAGATTGCTTTAGTTGGTGTCTTGTGTTCAAATTTTGTGTCAATTCGTCCAATTTCTGAGCTCTGTTAATCTCACAAACAAACATTACATTGTATTGTCGAAGGCTTTCCTGGCCTGGGTTGTTGTAGGTTTTTTCGGGCTATATGGCCATGGTCTAGAGGCATTCTCTCCTGATGTTTCACCTGCATCTATGGCAAGCATCCTCAGAGGTAGTGAGGTCTGTTGGAACTAGGAAAATGGGTTTATATATCTGTGGAATGACCAGGGTGAGACAAAGGACTCTTGTGTGCTGGAGCAAGGTGTGAATGTTTCAACTGATCACCTTGATTAGCATTTGATTGCCTGGCGAATCAAATGCTGGAGGATTGCCTGGAGCAAACTTTTGTTGAGAGGTGATTAGATGTCCTTGTTTGTTTCCTCTCTGTTGTTGTGCTGTTGTAATTTTAGAGTTTTTTCAATAATGGTAGCCAGATTTTGTTCATTTTCATGGTTTCCTCCTTTCTGTTGAAATTGTCCACATGCTTGTGTATTTCAATGGCTTCTCTGTGTAGTCTGACATGGTGGTTGTGAGAGTGGTCCAGCACTTCTGTGTTCTCAAATAAAATGTTATGTTCAGGTTGGTTCCTTAGATGCTCTGCTATGGCTGATTTCTCTGCTTGAAGTAGTCTGCAGTGCCTTTCATGTTCCTTGATTCGTGTTTGGGCAATGGGTTTGGTGATCCCTATGTAGACTTGTCCACAGCTGCATGCTACACGGTAGACTCCTGCAGAAGTGAGAGGATCCCTCTTGTCCTAATCACCTCTCAACAAAAGTTTGCTCCAGGCACTGCCAGGCAATCAAATACTAATCAAGGTCATCAGTTGAAACATTCACACTTCGCTCCAGCAGACAAGAGTCCTTTGTCTCACTCTGGTCATTCCACAGATATATAAACCCCTTTTCCTAGTTCCAACAGACCTCACTACCTCTGAGGATGCTTGCCATAGATGCAGGCGAAACATCAGGAGAGAATGCCTCTAGACCAGTGCTTCTCAACCTTGGGTCCCCAGATGTTTTTGGCCTACAACTCCCAGAAATCCCAGCCAGTTTACCAGCTGTTAGGATTTCTGGGAATTGTAGGCCAAAAACATCTGGGGACCCCAGGTTGAGAACTACTGCTCTAGACCATGACCATATAGCCCGAAAAAACCTACAACAACCCAAACCTTACATTTTTATTTATATAGATACACACACATGTATATCAATTTGTTTTATTGTTTTTATGAATATGTAAATTGAAAATTAAAAAACCACAAGGAAAAAAACCAAAACCAAAAAAGTGTATTTCAGTGATCATTTTGACCTCACATCATGCCTAGGAAAAGATACTGCTTCATCTTAACCAATGTTATGGAGATACATTATGCAGCTCTGTTTTTGTTTTTCCTTCTCTAAACCGGAAATAATTTTTTAAAAGAAAAATATCCAAAGACAACACTTTGCATATAAACTGTTAGATTCAGCTGCAGAATCCTAATTGCCCAGGTACAGAATTTTATTTATCAGTCTTAGGTCATTGCAAATTGAACTAATATTAATGACATGACACAGAATCATCATATTAACCAGATTGCTGTACCCACACCTTGTCAACCGTATAACCAATTTACTCATTGTTAATGCATAAGATCCCATCTATTCTACTTTCCTGGGGTCAAAGAGGGCAGTGGCAATCTGGAAGCTGTGCATGGGGCAGTCATGAATTTAATTTAGCTAGCTTTCCAGGGAGACAACCAACAGAGAGATGCTGCAGCACCTCCCTTCCCCTCCTCCGGAATACATTGAACTCCTAGCTAGTCTTCTTTCTTCCCATGAAAAGATAACAATGGGAAACATGTGGTAACTACTGTAATTCTCCTGATGCCTTGCTAACTTCTCAGAACAGAGTGCTGAAATAGCAACAGAAAGAGAAGCATTAACATAATACAGCACCCTACCATTTCTTTCCAGGTGACTCAGAATGATTTGATACTCAGCTACTGAGAGATTTGCTGCCGGTAAGCCTTTGCAATTCCTGTGTTGAACAAAAGCCAATGTTTATTGATTAGCCTTTAGAAATGTTCTCTCACTCCTTTATGGAGATGGTGTATTCTTACCTGGTCCAAAAGATACGAGCAAAAACAAGCCCTTTCATCTGAGAGTACTTTTCAAATGAGGAAGAACTTCCTGACTGTGAGAGCTGTTCAGCAGTGGAACTCTCTGCCCTGGAGTGTGGTGGAGGCTCCTTCTTTGGAAGCTTTTAAACAGGGGCTGGATGGCCATCTGTCAGGGGTGATTTGAATGCAATATTTCTGCTTCTTGGCAGGGGGTTGGACTGGATGGCCCATGAGGTCTCTTCCAACTCTTTGATTCTATGATTCTAAGTGATACATATAGAGTCATTTGAGTATTGCACCGGGACACTGAGAGACCAGGGTCCAAACGCCTGCCATGGAAACTCGCGGAGGCCCCTTCCACACAGCTGTATAAAATCCATATTGAACTGGATTATATTGCTGAACTGGACTGATAATCCAGTTCAAAGCCAAATTGTGGATTATGTACCTTGGTAATGTAAAGGTAAAGGTATTCCCCTGACATGAAGTCCAGTCGTGTCCAACTCTGGGGGTTGGTGCTCATCTCCATTTTTAAGCCGAAGGGCCAGCGTTGTCCATAGACACCTCCAAGGTCATGTGGCTGGCATGACTTCCCACTGAAGCAGTATTGATTTACTCACATTTGCATGTTTTCGAACAGCCAGATTGGCAGAAGCTGGGGTTGACAGCGGAAGCTCATGCTGCTACCCAGATTCGAACCTGGACCTTTTGGTCAACAAGTTTAGCAGCTCAGCAATTTGACCCACTGTGCCACCGGGGGCTCCTGTTCTGGTACGGCCGTACCAGGAGCTCCAGCTTATCTTGCTATTTGTTGAGTGTTGCATGTTTTTTAAAGTTCTATGCATTTGCAGTTAGATGGCTTTCCTTACTTTGCAGTTATTGGGTCAATGACCTGTCAATTATCATGAGGTTCCCTAGTTCCGCCCCCTTTTTGGGTTTTGGGGGGAATAGGAACCATTTTAGGTCAGTCCACACAGAGAAGTCTTTCTTACAGGACTTAAACCAGGACCTCCTGTAAAAGGCTTCATCATTTACAGCTTGGCCGGGGAGGAATAGCCCCATAGCTTGGCCAGGGATATACAATTTCAGCACAGCTTTTGCTGGGGACTTTACAGTTTGCTGAGGAACTTACAGCCTCTCAGCTCTCTTGCTAGGGATCCAGTCCCACAGCGCTTCAGCCAGCCATCACTGGGAAGTGAACATATGGCTTTGTAACTGTGCAGCAAGAAATTTTGCTAGGTCGTATGTGGGGGATCCAATGGCACTCACGATGGGTCTGAGTGGGGTGGAGTCCTTATGGATTTTTGGGAGTCCATAAAGCCTGGGTGGATGGGCTTCCGATTTACATAGCTGTTGTCGTATGTCAAAGTTTATTGAGGAGTTCTTAATCAGGGTGTTGGTTTTCCAAAATTTCTTGCTGCACAGTTACAAAGCCATATTGGGCTCACTACACACTACATCAAGGACTCAGCCCACTTCATAGAAAAAATCAGCAATCTCAAGCTAAATACAAACGACAAACTGATCAGCTTCGATGTGGTATCTCTATTTACCATGGTCCCAGTAGCAGACACCATGGCACTCATCAACCAGAGGTTCCCAGAAGACATCACGGCTCTGTTTCACCATTGCCTCACCACCAGTTACTTTCAGTGGGACAATGAATTCTACGAACAGAAAGATGGAGTAGCTATGGGGAGCCCTCTCAGCCAGGTCATAGCTAACTTCTACATGGAACACTTTGAAGAACAAGCCCTGGAGACAGCAACCAAAAAGCCCACGATATGGTTCAGATATGTGGATGACACCTTCACCATTTGGAGCCATGGAGAAGAAGAACTCAACAGGTTCCTGGACCATCTTAACAGCATCCACCCAAACATCCAGTTCACCATGGAAAAAGAAAATGAAGGAAGACTGCCTTTTCTAGATGTCCTAGTCATCCGCAAACCAGATCAACAATTGGGTCACACCGTTTACAGAAAACCCACACACACAGATAGATATCTACATAAAAACTCCAACCATCACCCAAGTCAAAAAAGAAGCACCATTAAAGCCTTGGCAGACCGTGCAAAAAGGATCTGCGAACCCCACCTCCTCCAAGATGAACTGAACCACCTCAACTGGGCTCTCCAGGCCAATGGATACTCCACCTCAGACATCAGAAAAGCTGCAAGACCAAGAACAAGCCACGAGAGTAAAGACGAAGATCCACCCAGAGGAAAAGTGTTCCTGCCATACATCAAGGGAACCACTGACCGCATAGGGAAGCTGATGAGGAAACACAACATACAAACAATCTACAAACCCACCAAGAAAATCCAACAAATGCTACGTTCAGCAAAGGACAAGAGGGGTCCTCTCACCTCTGCAGGAGTCTACCGTATACCATGCAGCTGTGGACAAGTCTACATAGGGACCACCAAACGCAGCGCCCAGACACGCATCAAGGAACATGAAAGGCACTGCAGACTCCTTCAACCAGAGAAGTCAGCCATAGCAGAGCACCTGATGAACCAGCCTGGACACAGCATATTATTTGAGAACACAGAAATGCTGGACCACACCAACAACCACCATGTCAGACTACACAGAGAAGCCATTGAAATCCACAAGCATGTGGACAATTTCAACAGAAAGGAAGAGACCATGAAAATGAACAAAATCTGGCTACCAGTATTAAAAAACTCTAAAATTATAACAGCTAAACAACAGAGAGGAAAAAACCAGGCACAGATTAACACCTCCCAGCAACAGATTTTCCCAGGCGCAGGCAGGCCTTCAAATGCTAATGAAGGTGATCAGCTGAACATTCACACCTAACTGCAACAGGGAAGAGCTCCTTGCCCCACCCCAGCCATTCCACAGATATATATAAACCCATTGTCCTAATTCCAACAGACCTCTACCTCTGAGGATGCTTGCCATAGATGCAGGCGAAACGTCAGGAGAAATGCCTCTAGAACATGGCTCTATAGCCCGAAAAAACCCACAAGAACCTAGTGATTCCAGCCATGAAAGCCTTCGACAATACAGTGAGGGAACAGTTGCCTGCCTTTCGGGGCAAGATCGAGAAAGCCAACAGTTTATTAAGAAAACTTTGAATCCAATCATTGAAACCTTGTTATTTGTTCAGCAATAAAGATTTTGTTGCATCTTGAAAGACTTTGAAGCCCATCTTTTCAGGTAAATCCCAAAAAAACCTCTCTCTGAGGCAACCTCGGCATCCCGTTGGGCTCACAGACATTAAGTCCTGTTTATAGTCTTTTATAAGAGCCCAGCACGCGACAGCACAGTTGTCTACCTTGATTGTGTTGTTCAGTCGTTTCCGACTCTTCGTGACTTCATGGACCAGTCCATGCCAGAGCTCCCTGTCGGTCGTCACCACCCCCAGCTCCTTCAAGGTCAATCCAGTCACTTCAAGGATATCATCCATCCATCTTGCCCTGGGTCGGCCCCCTCTTCCTTTTTCCTTCCATTTTCCCCAGCATCATTGTCTTCTCTAAGCTTTCCTTTCTTCTCATGATGTGGCCAAAGTACTTCATCTTGGCCTCTACTATTCTTCCCTCCAATGAGCAGTCAGGCTTTATTTCTTGAAGTATAGACTGGTTGGATCTTCTCGCTGTCCAGGGCACTCTCAGCGCTTTCCTCCAACACCACAGTTCAAAAGCATCTACCTTGATATTCTGGGTTATATAGCTGTATGGAAGGGCCCTGAGTGACTGGGCAATTTATTTATTTATTTATTTATTTATTTATTTACAGTATTTACATTCAGCCCTTCTCACCCCACAGGGGACTCAGGGTGGATTACAATGTACATATGCATGGCAAACATTCAATGCCATAGACACACAACATATATAGACTATTAGACAGACACTCGGAGGCTATTTAACATTCCAGTTTCTGACCACCAGGGGAGCTGTTGCTTCACCGTCCATTGTGACACTGATGAAGTACTTTCCTCATTCTTTGCATGCTTCCTGGAGATTTTTATGGCCTTGTAAATCAGTTAAAATTAGCCTTTGCACGTAAGTGGTACCTAAATTTCCTACTTGACAGATGCAACTGTCTTTCGGACTGCAAAGGTCGACAACAAGCTACACAATTTTGGTCGGAAGCTCATTCCAACCTGGGCTGGCTTCGAACTCATGACCTTTTGGTCAGTAGTGATCTTAATGCAGCTGACTCCCAGCCAGCTGCGTCACAGTCCCGGTACTTTTCATATCTAACCAAGAGAAGTCTATAGGAGATCCCCTCTGAACAAAAACTTGCGAAGAAAACCATAAGTAAAAAAAACAAAACAAGATATAAAAATGCAAGTAATACTTAAAACACTGCATTTCTTCCAAACAAACCTAAAGTTTGTGTTCCTGTATTTGCCAACTTGGTAATGCGATCACCATTCCTTTTATTATTGAAACTTATTTCCTAACTTCCTGCTGCTAAATTACCATTTTCTAGGCTGATTTCCCTATGGAGGAATCCCTGGGTGTTTCAAGGCAGCCTTCTTCCAGAATATTTAAGAACAGCTGTCATCAGCCCCAACCAGACAGACTGGCAAAGATAGCAATTCCAACTATGGGGATTGATTGGAATTCTTGGCTGCATCTACACCAGGGGTCCTCAAACTTTTTAAACAGAGAGCCGGATTATAATTTGAAAAAACAAACAAACATAAATGAATTCTAATGCACACTGCACATCGTTTTTGTAGTGCAAAAAACACCTAAAACAATACAATAATTAAAATGAAGAACAATTTTAGCAAATATAAACTTATTAGTATTTCAATGGGAAATGTGGGCCTGCTTTTGGCTCATGGAATAGGATTGTTGTTGTTGTTGTTGTTGTTTGCTTTCAAGTAATTTCAGACTTAGCTTGACCCTGAGCGAGGGCCGGGTAAATGACCTTTGTGCTGGTATGGCTGTACCAGGAGCTCCAACTCTATTTTCTTTCTGTTATCTGTTTGCAGTCATAGGGCAGGCCTCCTGTCCATCATAATCAAGCTTTGGTTCCGCCCCTTGTTCAGGGCTCTGGGAGGGAAAGGAGCCATTTTTTAGTTAGTCTCACACAAGGAAGTTAAATTATAGGACGTAGACCAGCTCGTCCTGTAGAAAAGCTTCTTTTCCCAAGAGCATCCAGGGAAAAGGAGCATCCAGGGGAACAGAGCATCCAGGGGAACAGAACATCCGGGGAAACAGAAATTCCAGGGAAAAGGTCCCAAGGCTCTGGCTGAGAGCTCACAGCCTCTCAGCCGCATAGCAAACAGGGAAAACAGCCCTGAAGTTCTCAAAGTTTAATAAGGTTTTTCCCATGTTTTATGATGGAACCCATTAGGAAATGACATTTATAACCCAGGAACAAAAATCGTGTAATCAATATTCAGATATAAAACTTGCTGCCAGGAAAAGAGCCTAAGGAACATACTCAGAATGAAGGAGGCATAAGCTTAACAAATATTAAAAAATTAAAAACTTTAACTGAAATGTTAGTATAGAGATCATACAAAGTTCAAGGTTTTGGCTTTTTGAAAAGTCGCTATACTAGCGAGCTTACATAGGAAGTTGGGTTGTGGTTAAGCACAAAGTCTGCAGGTGCGAAAAGGTACTTTCCATCAAGAGGTTGATGGGAAAGGAAGAGTAAAGGTCAAAATACTTTCCATGACAAAAATATTCTTGATTACCTGAGGACATATAAAAGTTTGCAAAAACAGAGGAGGGCGAGACAGTCTGTGGGATTACTTGCAGAAGTGCTGTTTGTTCACCTCATGCTGCTCAGCTTTAATAAATGGTGTCTTATCTGAACCTATTGGACTCTGTGGACTTCTTAGAAAAGGGACCCCGCATCCTAAACCCGTGTTCCCTTACAAGAATAGAGAAATGGACTATTTTGGAATGTACTATTATCTTTCAAATGAATTTGAAGTTATAGCTAAGCAGAAGTGGCTATTCAATTTGACAGCACATATCACTTTGACATTGAATGACATGGATAGACTTCAATGTCCATTGTAGTTTGCTTGATTCCCTTTCCTTCCTCCCTCCCCCCCCCCCCCCGGAATTACCCCAAATCTTGTTATGTCTTTAAACTTCAGGCCATAGGATTACAAGCAACAGCAACAACCTTCCCCTGTGTGACTTGTGAGACACTTTCAGGCCCCAATGAGAACTGCAGTATTTTGTCGAAGGCTTTCATGGCTGGAATCAATAGGTTGTTGTAGGTTTTTCAGGGTATATGGCTATGTATTGTCGAAGGCTTTCATGGCTGGAATCACTGGGTTGTTGTAGGTTTTTTCGGGCTATATGGCCATGGTCTAGAGGCATTCTCCCCTGACGTTTCGCCTGCATCTATGGCAAGCATCCTCAGAGGTAGTGAGGTCTGTTGGAACTAGGCAAAACGGTTTATATATCTGTGGAATGACCAGGGTGAGACAAAGGACTCTTGTCTGCTGGAGCCAGGTGTGAATGTTTCAACTGATCACCTTGATTAGCATTTGATTGCCTGGCAGTGTCTAGAGCAAACTTTTGTTGAGAGGTGATTAGATGTCCTTTTTTGTTTCCTCTCTGTTGTTGTGCTGTTGTAATTTTAGATTTTTTTTAATACTGGTTGCCAGATTTTGTTCATTTGCATGGTTTCCTTCTTTCTGTTGAAATTGTCCACTGGCAGGCAATCAAATGCTAATCAAGGTGATCAGTTGAAACATTCACACCTGGCTCCAGCAGCCAAGAATCATAGAATCATAGAATCAAAGAGTTGGAAGAGACCTCGTGGACCATCCAGTCCAACCCCCTGCCAAGAAGCAGGAATATTGCATTCAAATCACCCCTGACAGATGGCCATCCAGCTTCTGTTTAAAAGCTTCCAAAGAAGGAGCCTCCACCACACTCCGGGGCAGAGAGTTCCACTGCTGAACGGCTCTCACAGTCAGGAAGTTCTTCCTCATGTTCAGATGGAATCTCCTTTCTTGTAGTTTGAGTCCTTTGTCTCACCCTGGTCATTCCACAGATATATATAATACATCTTTTTTCCTAGTTCCAACAGACCTCACTACCTCTGAGGATGCTTGCCATAGATGCAGGCGAAACGTCAGGAGAGAATGCTTCTAGACCATGGCCATATAGCCCGAAAAAACCTACAACAACCTATATGGCTATATTCTAGAAGCATTCTCTCCTGATATTTCACCTGCATCTATGGCAAGCATCCTCAGAGGTTTTGAGGTCTGTTGGAAACTAGGAAAACACTAGATATATAAACCCAATTTTTCTAGTTTCCAACAGACCTCACAACCTCTGAGGATGCTTGCCATAGATGCAGGCGTAACGTCAGGAGAGAATGCTTCTAGAACACGGCTATATAGCCCGAAAAACCTACAACAACCCACTGCAGGATGTTAAAGTATCCCACATCAAAAGGAGAATCTGAGTGTACAGATTCAAAGTTGTTCTACCCAGATAGCAAGAAAACACAAGGTAAAGTAAAAAAAATACGTACAAGTCCTGCATACTGGAAATGCCTCCTAAATCAAATTAATTCCAGTGCACCCAATGGAAGAAATGTTCATTCCCCCCAAATGGGGGCAATTTTATTATGTTACAGGCAAAAACTAAGAATAATGTAGATGTGTAAATAATCGCTATTTTAAAAAGATAAACTAATGTCAGACTCAAATCCCTTCACTTCTATAAAGAAATCCCAGTGCTCTTAAGCATCATAACTAGGATGGTTCGAAAGACTGATGAAAAGACGTGTTCTGCTTCTTCTTTCTCACTCTGTGAGGTGACTGCTTGGTATTTACATACAAATCAGATCTTGGAGTCTGAGATCAGCATTTGGCCCCTGCTGCAGTTGCGTGACAAGGTAAGGTGCCCTTAGCCACCCTGACAGAGCCTTGGAGAGCTTAAGCTCCAGGCCTGAATGGCAGTCAATGCTAAAAATGTCTGCCGAGAAGGTACAAGATTCTTAAGAAAGCTGAAGAAAACAGATACTGCATTATATTTTATTAGACTATTGCTAAAAAATAAAAGAATGTTTCTTTCAGTTACATTTGGCAAATTAGATTCACAAGTATAAGCAGAACCAAAAAGGCTTAACTAAAGCACAGAATGGCAGAAGGTTGCCTTTTTTTCTGCTAATGATTAAAAGTCTGGAAGCAAGTTTTAGAGTTACACAGAATATGTTTTGCATCTCACCTATACCTGAGGCTAAATTGAGCATAATGTCTTGCTATTTAGTGGAGTCACTTCAGATTGAGAAAGGATTTGAAAATATTAGGAATGGAATAGAACTACTAATAATAAGAAATGACATTGGCACATTGTAGCAGAAATACACAAGGCAAATCCACAACATAAAATTTGTTAAATCACTTTGACTGTTAAGCTAATTATTCCTCATTCCAAATGAACTCTGGATAAGTAAACGTCTATACAGTGTTTCTCAACCTCCACATGTTGTGGTGACCCCCAACCATACAATTATTTTTGTTGCTACTTCACAACTGTTATTGTTGCAACCCAGAGCAGGAAACTGGACCCTTAGACAACAATCCACCACACTTGACTTCAGGAAAACAATCTTTTTTTATTGATGAAAGATGAATACAAAATAGAAGAAATATGCAAAGGTAAAAAGTCACAGTAAAAATCAGGAACAAGAAATGTCCACAAACAAGATCATGAAATCCACAGCATGAAATCCACAGCAAAACTGCTGAATCCTGGAACCTGTAAGCAAACCATTACCCGTACTTGGAACAACTAGAAAACCTCCGAGGAATCAGGAGACCTGGAAAAGCTGGCACATGAATCTGGAACGATGCCTGGTCTGAAGCTGCATTCAGGCCAGGCATATTTAAGGCCGAGAAATCTATTGCGAGACACGCCTGAAGATTTTGTTTGCATTTCTTTCAATCTGGCTGACCTACGTAAACTTTGTGCTTCACCCCGGCTCTGCCAAATCTGCTGCCGCCTATCCTCATTAGGGAGATCAGGTGTCAGATTCTCTGCAGAACTAAGACTGGGAGGAAAAGGGAGTGAAACGTCTCCGCTCCGCTCGGAATGCATGTTCTCATGGGAATTCTGACTTTCATTTTCCAAGGCTGTAGGATTTTCACTACTCAAACCATCATCATCTAAATTGGCTTCAGAATTCACATTGACATTTACATTGGCATCAGGAAATACAATCAGAGAATCAGGTTCAGGTTCACACACAGGCTGAACCCCAACAGTTATTTTATTACTGTTACGAATTGTCATGTAAATGTAATATGCAGGATGTATTTTCATTCAATGGACCAAATTTGGCACAAATACCCAATATCCCCAAATTTGCATACTGGCAGGGTTGGGGTGAGGGGTTGATTTAGTGATTTGGAAGTTGTAGTTGCTCGGATTTATAGTTAACCTACAATCAAAGAGCATTCTGAACTACACCAATGATGGAATTGAACCAAACTTGACACACAGAACTTCCATGACCAACAGAAAATACTGGAAGGGTTTGATGGGCATTGACCTTGAGTTTGTGAGTTGTAGTTCACCTATATCCTGAGAGCACTGGTTCAATGTGTCCACAGGTCAGTGCTGGAAACAGAGTTTTTTTGTCGTGTCAGGAGCGACCTGAGAAACTGCAAGTCGCTTCTGGTGTGAGAGAATTGGCTGTCTGCGAGGACGTTACCCAGGGGACGCCCGGATGATTTGATGTTTTATCATCCTTGTGGGAGGCTTCCCTCATGTCCCCGCATGAAGAGGGAGCTCATCTGCCTCTCCCCAGATTCGAACCTGCGACCTGTCGGTCTTCAGTCCTGCCGGCACAGGGGTTTAACCCACTGCACCACTGGGGGCTCCTTGGAAACAGATGATAGCAGTGGAAGCGTGATGAGCTCTGGGTTCCTTGCCATTTTGGGCACTTGAGACTGAGTGGAGTAGTGGTGGCCATTTTCAATAGAGGCTTACTGTGTATGCCTCATCTCACATTCTCTGTCTCTCTGTGTTGCAGAGAGACTGTGAATGTGAGGCAAGCCCCTATTAAAATTCCATATGGTGGCATAGAGGTGGTGGCAAGCCCCAGTCACCAGGTTCCCTCAAATTGCTGCTGAACACAACTTAGGACAAAAGAAAAAAGAAAAGAAAAGGTGATGGAAAAGAGATAGCTGCCTTTCTTTCTCAATGATGCCATTTCCACCGGCTAGCCAGGAGCACTTAAGCAGCAACATTGGGGCCAGAGTCACCATAAAAACACCCCTCCACATATACACTCCCACTTATTTGTCTCTTCGTTGCCTCATATTTCTTCATCCATCACCGCTCTTCATTTTCCTTTCATATAGTTAAATGTCCGGCGTGCTTTCACACAGCTTCCTTCCGACTTTAATATCCTCCCCAACACCATGCCACCAGCCTCTGGTTAATTATTCAGTGCCTTCTTCCCAGATACACTCAAGGGTCTCCTAGCCATTTACTTCCTCACTGTGCAGCATTAACTTCACTTCTGTAGATGTCTTAGAATTTCTAGTCTATAATGCATTTTTAATAGGGACATCAGCATGCACCTTTTTCTGTATCCATGTGTGTGTACTGGAACCAACTTTCCCTAGATACCAAGGGCCCAGTTGTCGCACCTCCGGCTAGATTCACCTTGCTCAGAACACCATTGGCCTTTTCTGCCACCACATCACACTGTTGGCTCATGTTTAACTTGCTGTCCACGAGGACTCCAAGATCTTTTTCACACATCCTGCTCTCGAGCCAGGCATTGTCCCCCATTCTGTATCTTTGCATTTTGTTTTTTCTGCCAAAGTGGAGTATCTTGCATTTGTCACCGTTGAACTTCGTTTTGTTAGTTTTGGCCCATTTCTCTAATCTGTCAAGATCATTTTGAATCCTGCTTCTGTCCTCTGGAGTATTGGCTATCCCTCCCAATTTGGTGTCGTCTGCCTTCTAACCCTTCATCTAAGTCATTAATAAAGATGTTGAACAGGACCGGGTCCAGGACAGAACCCTGCGGCACTCTGCTCGACACTTCTTTCCAGGATGAAGAGGAAGCATTGGTGAGCATCCTCTGGGTTCGTCCATTTAACCAATTACAGAGCCACCTCACTGTAGTTTTGCCTAGCCCACATTGGACTAGTTTGTTTGCCAGAAGGTCATGAGGGGACCTTGTCGAAGGCCTTACTGAAATCCAGGTACGCTACGTCTACGGCATTCCCCGCATCTATCCAGCTTGTAACTTTATCGAAAAAAGAGATCAGATTAGTCTGGCATGACTTGTTTTTGATAAATCCATGTTGACTATTAGCGATGACTGCAAGTGTTTGCAGACCACTTCCTTAACAACCTTTTCCAGAATCTTGCCTGGTATCGACCTCCTCTTTGTGATTAACTATCTCCTCTTTGTGATGAAGGACTCAGAAAGGATGACCTTCTCTACTATCTCCATTATTGCACTGTTTCTGGCCTTTTTGAATGTAGGGGTGCATGGGGCTGTGGCAGTAAGTGGTGGCTGGCCTTGAGGCAGTGTTGGTGCTGTCACCTCTCTGCAAAATGACCCTCAACTTATCTATGAGTCACATTAAATGCATAATTATGTTCCTGAAAACCTATCCTCAACTTATAGATGAGATCAACATCAGTAGGTAGAATTTCATGCCTTTCATAGGAGTATGGTCCTTTCAAAAGTAATGTATTTGGCTGCAAAACATGCTGAGCAGACATCATGCATAGAAGCAGGCCCTTCTTTTGCAGTAGGGACCCTGACATCTGACCCCCAAATCCCGACCTGATGGTATCTCTAGTTAAGTACAAAGAATGCTAATATCAGCACGGATCTTACAAAAGCTCTGTGAAATGAAGGGTATTCTTGCAGATTTGTTTATGCAGATGTTCACTCATTACTGTTCCCATACAATGAATATTCACCACAACTTGCTGGCAAGTATATGGAGCAGCTTCACAATGAGTACAGAGCTGCACCACCCCAGCAAGAACAGCAGTTATATTCTCCTTACTCTGCCTTGTTAATTTGCCAGTCTGAAAAGGCATTTATACAAAATTATGCTCTGCATTTCTTCCTCGGCGGCATAAATCAATTTGGAGCACTACCATCTTGTGGCCTATCTGAGAAAAGCAATCAAACAAACAGTACAAAATAAAAGGATCTAAAAACATCATTCTCTCCTTCTGCACAGCTCAGATGCTGCTGGACTGTATACACCATGATCTTCACTACAGGATATGCTGGTTGGAAGTGACTGAATTTGCAATCCAATAGTTGATTTACTAAGTGTGAATTTAGTAATTTAGTAATTTAGTAAGACAGAGGTACTCCTGGTCAGTCGCAGGGCCGAACAGGGTATAGGGTTACAGTCTGTGTTAGACGGGGTCGCACTCCCCCTGAAGACACAGGTTCGCAGTTTGGGTGTGATCCTGGACTCATCGCTGAGCCTGGATCCCCAGGTTTCGGCGGTGACCAGGGGAGCATTCGCACAGTTAAGACTCGTGCGCCAACTGCGACCGTACCTTGGGAAGTCTGACTTGGCCACGGTATTCCACGCTCTGGTTACATCCCGCCTTGACTACTGCAACGCTCTCTACGTGGGGTTGCCTTTGAAGACAGCCCGGAAGCTCCAATTAGTCCAACGGGCGGCAGCCATGGTATTAACAGGAGCAGGGCGCAGGGAGCATACAACTCCTCTGCTGTACCAGCTCCACTGGCTACCGATTAGCTACCGAGCCCAATTCAAAGTGCTGGCTTTGACCTTTAAAGCCCTAAACGGTTCTGGCCCTACATACCTATCCGAACGTATCTCGGCCTATCAGCCCACCAGGACCCTAAGATCTTCAGGAGAAGCCCTTCTCTCCATCCCGCCTGCTTCACAAGTGTGGCTTGCGGGAACGAGAGATAGGGCCTTTTCTGTGGTGGCCCCCCGGCTTTGGAATGCCCTCCCTACTGAAATAAGATCAGCCACCTCGCTAATGGCATTTCGGAAAAAACTGAAAACTTGGATGTTCGAGCAAGTTTTCAACTAATTCCGATGTGATGATGTTTTGATCATGGACTAGCAATCAAGGATAACGAATTGGATTACGACTTTAACTATGAGATGTTCCGGTCTGTATTGGTGGCCCAATACTATGTATGTATATGTATGTATTTTTATATTTTATTTTATATTTTTAAAGTGAATATTGTATTTTTAAATATGTTGTAAACCGCAATGAGTCGCCGCACAGGCTGAGATATTAGCGGTATACAAGTGTACTAAATAAATAAATAAATAAATTTTGGTACTACTTACATCTTTCTCTTTATTTTGCAATGCAGACATGCAAGTACCAAGAGAGTCGCCGTACGTGTTTGATAAGAGAACAGGCAATTCAGTATTTTTGTTAATTGTTTCTTCCACACACCTTGCAAAACAAAAGCCAATACTTCTCTGAGACTGCTTCTACACTGCCATATGAAATCTATCCATATAATCCAGTTCATAATACTGGAGACAAAGTTGAAGTACTTTGGCCACATCATGAGGAGACAGCAAAGCCTAGAGAAGACGATTATGCTGGGGAAAGTGGAAGGCAAAAGGAAGAGGGGCCGGCCAAGGGCAAGATGGATGGCATCTTTGAAGTGACTGTACTGACCTTGAAGGAGCTGGGGGTGGTGACGGCCGACAGGGAGCTCTGGCGTGGGCTGGTACATGAGGTCACGAAGAGTCGGAGACGACTGAACAAATGAACAACAACAACAATCCAGTTCAATTATCTGCTTTGAACTGGATTATATGGCAGTGTAGACTCATATAATCCAGTTCAAAGAAGATAACGTGGACTATTTGCTTTGATAATCTGGATTATATGGCAATGTAGACTCATATAATCAGTTCAAAGCAGATATGACAGTGTAGAAGGGGCTTTAGAGACACAGCTTCATGAAGCCCACAACACTTGAGGCTAATTTTCTCATCAGCAATCTTTGAAATCATAAAGTTAAATATCCAGGAGTAAAGACCCTGTGTGGCTAGAGAGATCAAAACAGGACCACTGCAAGAGCCAGAATATTTTAATTGGTCAATGGGCAGATCTTTAAAACCCTTTCAGATAGGTATTTTGAGAGGGATGCCTAGTGTGCCATCCGCCCAGACGCTATAAAAAATAAGACTGCGACATGCTTCTCTCTATAGCTGAGCGAACTGCAGTTGTCTATCTCAAAAATTTAACATACTAAGCAACTGAAACTAGTACTGGTTTTAAACAACAAAAAAGAGTATTTATTTATTCAAAGTCCTTGAAGACTTGGCACGGTCCATCACAGATCATCAAAGTTGCAAGCAAACAGTCAATAGATGAAGTTACAAAAATATTCTTTCCTTTCTATAGTTACAGAGGCAACCCTTTCTCCAGATGGCAGATAAGATTCTGGAATCTTAACACCCTAACCTAAAACTGTTGTGGTTTAGAAAAAGGCAGGCTTTTTCCCTATCTGTAAATTAAGGTCAGTCCTGGAGACAAAGCAGTCACGACTCTCTCTCTATAACTATATAACTCAATCTTCTCAACTAAGCTTATCTGTCTATAATATCTCAAAAACAGCTCAAAACATAATATACTATCTCAGTTTAGCTTAATACTTATCTCTAGTGTATATATCTTACTCAGTTTATAGTTCTTGCAATGGTTCTCCCAGAGCTAACTGCTTAGCCATCAGCCCGCCTGAAATCTTTTCTCAAACTGAAAGGGCAGGGGAGAATCTAAAATGGAGATCTTTCCCTGGGAGAAAAGGCGGTCCCTAAACTCAAAGAGCTGCTCTCTAAGCCAATGATTGCAAAGAGGCCTGCAGACTCTGACACTATTAGCTTTTAGGACTCTTGCAAAGATGCAGCAACCCTGGGAGAAAATGCAAGATGAGAAAATGCAAGAGGAAAATGCAAAGATGCAGCAGCCCTGGGAGAAAATGAAAGAGGAAGCAACCTCAAGCAACTTTAAAGTAAGCGAAATCAGGATCCTGGGAGAAGGAACACCTAGTTCGTGGAAAACTGCACTGATGCTGTTACCAAAATTCAGTGCTTTGCTGTCAAGGTTTCAGCCACTGTACTCGCTGTTAAAACTCTTTGACAAGTAATATGGTTCCCAACAGAGAGCCCTGTCAGGACATCATTACCATTCAAAACTAAGTAAAACTCTCAAATAAATTAATATAAAGCTCAAGTGATTGTCCCATGGACTTTACTTCCATAAAGACATGTTGGCAGCATCCTTGTGCCAAAAATAACACATTCTCAAGTCCTCACATAAAGCTGGGTGGGAATGCTGGAAAAATTCAAACATTGAGCCAAGAATATATGTAGTCTTTCAGAAAGTTCCTTCTATTCAAGGTCAGGCATCCTCTATGGGCTATGAACGACAAAATGCACATTTCTTTAGACTTTAGAGCAGGGATTCTCAAACTAAGGCCCGGGGCCGGATACAGCTCTCCATGGTCATTTACCCAGCCCTCGCTCAGGGTCAACCTAAGTCTAAAACGACTTGAAAGCAACAACAATCCTATCACATCAGCCAAAAGCAGGCCAACACTTTCCATTGAAATACTAAATAAGTTTATATTTATTAAAATTGTTCTTCATTTTAATTATTGTATTGTTTTAAAGTGTTTTTTGCAGTACAAATAAGATATCGGCAGTGTGCATAGGAATTCATTCATGTTTTTTTCAAATTATAATCCGGCCCTCCAACAGTTTAAGACTGAGATCTGGCCCATCCATCTCTCTCTCTCTCTCTCTCTCTCTCTCTCTCTCTCTGTGTGTGTGTGTGTGTGTGTGTGTGTAGTCTGACATGGTGGTTGTGAGAGTGATCCACCGTTTCTGTGTTCTGTGTCCAGGTTGGTTCATCAGGTGCTCTGCCATGTCAACATGTCAGACTACACAGAGAAGCCATTGAAATCCACAAGCATGTGGACAATTTCAACAGAAAGGAAGAAACCATGAAAATGAACAAAATCTGGCTACCAGTATTTAAAAACTCTAAAATTACAACAGCAAAACAACAGAGAGTAAACAATCAGGCACATCAAATCACCTCTCAAAGAAAGATTCCCCCAGGCACTTCCAAGCCATTAAATGCTAATCAAGGTGGTCAGTTGAAACATTCACACCTAACTCCAGCAGACAAGAGTCCTTTGTTTCAACCTGGTCATTCCACAGATATATAAACCCCCTTTTTCCTAGTTCCAACAGACCTCACTACCTCTGAGGATGCTTGCCATAGATGCAGGCGAAATGTCAGGAGAGAATGCCTCTAGACCATGGCCATATAGCCCGAAAAAACCTACAACAACCCAGTCTAGAAACAACTTTAATCCCTAGGGTCCCGAAGGAGGACAAACAGGGCCTAGCTCTGACACCACTCCCTGAAAAAAAGATACAATTTTATTCAGCCTGTTGACGTCTGCATAATAACAACAGGAAAGACATACACACATACAGGTAAAGGTATTCTCCCTGACATGAAGTCCAGTAGTGTCCGACTATGGGGTGTGGTGCTCATTTCCTTTTGTAAGCTGAAGAGCTGGGGTTGTCCGTAGACACCTCCAAGGTCATGTGGCTGGCATGACTGCATGGAGCACCGTTACCTTCCTGCCAAAGCGGTACCTATTGATCTACTCACATCTGCATGTTTTCGAACTGCTAGGTTGGCAGAAACTGGGGCTGACAGCGGAAGCTCACGTCGCTCCCCGGATTCGAATTTGCGACCTTTCGGTCAACAAGCTCAGCAGCTCAGTGCTTTAATCCACTGCACCACCGAGGGCTCCAAATCCATCTATCTATCTCTCTATCTATCTCTCTATCCATCCATATCTATCCATATCCATACACATATCTATGAGTTACCAAATTTGGGACATCTCAAAATTAGCCTGAGAAAGCTACATAGCCATGTTCCAACTTAGTCATGCATAACATTTTCCCAAGGCAATCTATAATTCAGGAACTGCTCAGAAGTGCCACAACTGTTTTACTGAGATGCGAAAAACAATAAGCATGGGAGCGATTATTTACAATAAGAATACTTAATACATGAAAACATTAAGCAATGGATTAAAGCAAGACATGCAATCTCATGTCAGATTAAGAAACATCGACCTCATTTAACAGAGCTACAACACAAGATCTACACGAAATGACATTTTCTGTTATTTGCTAAATAAATTGCCAACGTTTGATGCAGTGGGTAAATACACACAGATGTATTTGCATCTGCTCTAGGATTGTCATTTCTTGACATCAACAAGACACACTCTCTCTCTTGCTCTCTCTCTCCCTGTCTCTCTCATGCAATAAAAATGCACTCGTTATAACATACCATTTCCTATTACGCACTGAGATATGGCAGCTACTCTAAGTACGCAGGACTGGTCATATCCCTCAACTGTTTTCTAGAGGCTACAATTATGTTGCCAGTCACTAGTTGAGATGAATTTTCCTTTCTGCAGATTCATGGAGACATCTGCTGACAATAGGTAACAGGTACTGTCTGGCTTTGGAAAATCCTACCTCCACCTGCGCTGCTCCCTGACTCTCTTATAAACAGCAACTTCACGCACTCCAGAGTACTCATGTGGGGCTGCTATCAAGTGCAAACTGTTCCAGTGTGTTGTTAAGTCTGCTAAAGCAATAACACAAAGATGGGGAATTCCCATATTTTTTCTTTCTCCTATACTAAGTTTTTTTTTCATACCTTTGGTTCTTTTCCCCAGATTTTGAAACAAAAAAAAATCTCATCTATCTCTCTATATAAAAATAATATAGAATATAGAATAATAATATAGAATATAGAATATATAAAAATAATATAAATCTATATAAAAATATAGATTTATTATGTATGTATAGAACTTATGTATGTACGTAATACAGGGTGAGGCTGCATAACTTCCTTTTTTCAAAACTTAATAAAACCCATTGTATGAGTCAATTTTTTTTAATTTTATAATGTAGGCACATACCTAGAGTTTTGTTTTACGTAGCTTTGAAGATCAAATTAGGTAGGGGACGTCCCCCATTTTCCATATACTGAATAAACCGATTTCTGGCGTTTGTCATGTCTCTTGCCAGCATAGCAGGCGTTATGTTGGCAATTTCTTCCTGGACGTTGGTCTTCAAATCTTGTGGGTCCTTGGACAGTTCACATAAACACGGGATTTCAAAAAACCCCATATGTGTGTGTGTGTGTGGTTTTGTGCATGTTTTGTTATGGGGTTTTTTGCTTTTTAAATCCCTTCTGCTGTGTGTGTCAGTATTTTTATGAGTGATGGTCACTCGTTGGCCCTAGAGGTGCATTGTGTCCAAATTTGATGTCAATACATCCAGTGGTTTTTGAGTTATGTTAATCCCACAAACAAATATTACATTTTTATTTATATAGATACTAGCCGTCCCCTGTCACGCGTTGCTGTGGCCCACTCTGGAAGTCATGGGGGTTCTGTGTGGGAGGTTTGGCCCAATTCTCATTGGTGGGGTTCAGAATGCTCTGTGATTGTAGGTGAACTATTGTAGGTGAACTATAAACCCCAGCCACTACAACTCCCAAATGTCAAGATTCTATTTTCCCCAAACTCCACCAGTGTTCACAGTTGGGCATAATAAGTATTCATGTAGAGTTTGTTCACATTTGGGCATATTGAGTATTCATAGAATCAAAGAGTTGGAAGAGACCTCATGGGCCATCCAGTCCAACCCCCTGTCAAGAAGTAGGAATATTGCATTCAAATCACCCCTGACAGATGGCCATCCAGCCTCTGTTTAAAAGCTTCCAAAGAAGGAGCCTCCACCACACTCCAGGGCAGAGAGTTCCACTGCTGAACAGCTCTCACAGTCAGGAAGCTCTTCCTCATGTTCAGATGGAATCTCCTTTCTGTAGATTCATGTAGAGTTTGGTCCAGATCCATCATTGAGTCCACAGTGATCTCTGGACGTAGGTGAACTACAACTCCAAAACCAAAGAACATTGCCCACCAAACCCTTCCAGTATTTTCTGTTGGTCATAGGAGAACTGTTTGCCAAGTTTGGTTCAATTCCATCATTGGTGGCGTTCAGAATGCTCTTTGATTGTAGGTGAACTATAAATTCCAGCAACTACAACTCCCACATGAGAAAATATTTTTTTAAAGTGAAGGACATGCATTGGGTTGTTAGGTGTCTTGTGTTCAAATTTGGTGTCAATACATCCAGTGGTTTTTGAGTTCTGTTAATCCCACAAACGAACATTACATTTTTATTTACATAGATAATAAGAAAGGAAGAGGGGGGGGGGTGGACGAAAAGAACGGGGGAAAAGGAATTAAGAGAAGGAAGGGAAGAAAGAAAGAAATAGAAAGAAGTGAGAAGGGAAGGGAAAGAAAAGGATAAAAGATTAAGGAAAGGAAAGGAAAGGAAAGGAAAGGAAAGGAAAGGAAAGGAAAGAAGGAAGGAAGGAAGGAAGGAAGGAAGGAAGGAAGGAAGGAAGGAAGGAAGGAAGGAAAAGAAATGGAGAGAGAAGAGAGAGATAGGAAAAAAGAAGGGAAAGAAGGAAAGGAAAGGAAAGGAAAGGAA
>NC_090023.1:165764162-165936662 GCF_037176765.1 Anolis sagrei
TTCTGGAGGCAATTTTTCTCCTGACGTTTCGCCTGCATCTATGGCAAGCATCCTCAGAGGTAGTGAGGTCTGTTGGAAGTAGGAAAAATGGGTTTATATATCTGTGGAATGACCAGGGTGAGACAAAGGACATTTGTCTGCTGGGGCTAGGTGTGAATGTTTCAGCTGATCACCTTGATTAGCATTCAATGGTTTGGAAGTGCCTGGTGGGAATCTTTTGTTGAGAGTGATTTTATGTGTCTGTTTGTTTCCCCTCTGTTGTTTTTCTGTTGTAATTTTTGAGTTTTTTAATACTGGTAGCCAGATTTTGTTCATTTTCATGGTTTTCTCCTTTCTGTTGAAATTGTCCACATGCTTGTGGATTTCAGTGGCTTCTCTGTGTAGTCTGACATGGTGGTTGTGAGAGTGGTCCAGCACTTCTGTGTTCACACCTAGCCCCAGCAGACAAAAGTCCTTTGTCTCACCCTGGTCATTCCACAGATATATAAACCCATTTTTCCTACTTCCAACAGACCCCACTACCTCTGAGGATGCTTGCCATAGATGCAGGCGAAAAGTCAGGAGAAAAATTGCCTCCAGAACATGGCCATATAGCCCGGAAAAACCTACAACAACCCAGTGATTCCGGCCATGAAAGCCTTCGACAATACAATTATAGGAATTGTTTTGCTCCTCAAACTCCCTAGTATCACAATTGCTCAATATTGCCATAAAATGCAGCAGTTTTGCTCCTCTACACTACACACACGTCTCAAAAGGTTATTTAAAAAACCCCAAATTCACCAATAGTGAGACATAATCCAAACCATAAGTAATGTTGTTCATTACCTAATTTAAGTCAGCTTTAGGGCAGCTTTCCAGAGGTCTGTCAGGTTTCTGAGGCATTGAGGTCTGGGGTTGAAGAAGCCAAGCCACTGCATTTCTGCATTTTGCATTCATTTTGAGCCATTTGAGGGCAAGATTTGAGGTGAAAAACTTCTGATAACAAATAGGTATTTAATTTTAGAGGGCTCGGGAATGATGGCACTGGAAAAAACTGCTGTTCTCACCTCCTTTACGGTTGCCCACCTCTGGTTTTGAACAAGAATGCGTACTCCTGATTTAAATTTTAGAGAAATTTTAAGCAGCTACATACCTCTCTAGTGGGAAAGGGTCAAATTGTGGAACCGGATATACCATTGCATTTTAGTTTAAAATTCTTATCATCAGTAACTAAGTCTTTGGGTTGTTGTAGGTTTTTCCGGGCTATATGGCCATGTTTTAGAGGCATTTTCTCCTGACGTTTCGCCTGCATCTATGGCAAGCATGCTCAGAGGTAGTGAGTTCTGTTGGAAGTAGGAAAATGGGTTTATATATCTGTGGAATGACCAGGGTGGGACAAAGGATGTTTGTCTTCTGGAGATAGGTGTGAATGTTCCAACTGACCACCTTGATTAGCATTTAATGGCTTGGAAGTGCCTGGAGGGAATCTTTTGTCGAGAGTGATTTGATGTGCCTGATTGTTTACTCTCTGTTGTTTTGCTGTTGTAATTTTTCTATCTCCAGCAGACAAAAGTCCCACCCTGGTCATTCCACAGATATATAAACCCATTTTCCTACTTCCAACAGACCTCACTACTTCTGAGGATGCTTGCCATAGATGCAGGCGAAACGTCAGGAGAAAATGCCTCTAAAACATGGCCATATAGCCCGGAAAAACCTACAACAACCCAGTGATTCTGGCCATGAAAGCCTTCGACAACTAAGTCTTTATTTATTTATTTATTAGGAGCATTTCTATCACATCCTTCTCGCCTCCAAAGAGGGACTCAGGACAGCTACCAACAGGCACCATTTGGTGCCAAACAATAAAACAACCATAATATACAATTAACCTACATTAAAAACAATTATAGATACATTAAAACAGTTCACTGTTTCACGTCGTCTTCCATCAGCTAAAAAGTCCATTAAAACTATCTATTCTGTGAACGCTTTATCCCATAACCAGGGCTTGATCTTCTTCCGGAAGGTCATGAGGGAGGGGACAGATCTGATCTCATAAGGGAGGGAGTTCCACAGCTGAGGGGCCATCACCGAGAAGGCCCTGTCTCTCATTCCCACCAAGTGTGACTGCAATGGAGGTGGGACTGAGAGCAGGGCCTCTCCAGGCGATCTTAAGGTCCTTGGGGGTTCGTAGTGGGAGATATGTTCGAACAGGTAAGTTGGGCCGGAACCATTTAATAATATTTTGTTATGATGTATTTTGTTATTGTGTGTTTATTATATTGTATTATTTTGGACTTGGCCTCATGTTAGCCACTTCGAGTCCCCTTTGGGGAGATGGTGGCGGGTTATAAATAAAGTTTAATAATAATAATAATAATAATAATAATAATAATAATAGACATTTTGACTCATTGGATTAGTTTCATGCCCAAAGTGCCAGATTCACTAGCAGGCAGGAATGGACATGTAGATGCACCGGGATTGTGGCGCAGCTGGCTGAGTGTCAGCTGCATTAAGATCACTCTGACCAAAGAGGTCATGAGTTCGAAGCTAGCCCGGGTTGGAGTGGGTTTCCAACCAATTGTGTGTAGCCTGTTGTCGACCTTTGCAACCCGAAAGACAGTTGCATCTGTCAAGTAGGAAAATAAGGTACCACCTTAAAGTGTGGGAAGGCTAAATTAACTGATTTATGAGGCCATAAAGAAGACTCCAGCAAAGCATTCCAGCGGAGAAGCAAGCGGGGAATGCGGAAGTGCTTCATCAGCGTCGCAGATGGACGATGAACGCGACAGCTCCCCTGGCAGCCAGAAAAAGTTAAATAGCCTCTGTGTATGTCTGTATATGTTTGTATGTCAAAAATTGGCATTGAATGTTTGCCATATATGTTTGTCATATATGAATCCCCTGCGGGATGAGAAGGGCGGAATATAAAAGCTGTAAATCAATAATAAATAAATAATAAATTTGGACAATCACAGTAACTGATTGAGTAACTGATGTCTGTTTCGTGCAGTAACCCAGAGGGCTCCAGGAATTGTTTTTCTAAAAAATAATAATTAAAAAATAATAACTATCAATATTAAAAATATATGAAATAAGAGAACATAAGCACTTGGATAGAAGTTAAAACCACATATCACCAAATACCACTCAAACAAAGCACATAATAACAACAGCTTGAAATATATGTTTGATGTAGCAGAATATGACCTCAACCTAAGTCTTGTGACCTGACTGGATATGGGTTGAGCTTGGGAACTTTACTTTTAGGACTATAATGTCTGGATCATAGTGTTCTATAGGATATTTTTTTGCACAAAATGAAATAAAAGAGAGATTAAACAATTTTCTGCATAGAAAATGTGTTTTATTTTTCACAATCCTCCACTGCCACTCCTACATCTTTCTCCACTAAAGAATCCTCCAGAATACTTTCAAATACTCAAACACGGGGAGTCAAAGTTTTGTTCTGATTATGACACTTTCCTTTCACATAGACATTCACCTATATTTCCTACCAAACACATTTTAGGCTGCATGCATTTTATATATCTTTTTGTTTCATTGACTATGCATGTTTGCATACATTTGTCAAATATATCACTTTTTGGCTATGTGGATTTGCTTGTTTCTAATAATAACAAAATTAGATGCACATTTTTGCTTCTGATATCAGGAGACCGAAATCTTTTGTTGAAAGATTCATAGACTATGAACTGGATAAATGTATTTGAAAAAAATCTCAGTTAATGCAAATTTATTTCCCATCCCTAACTGAGATCAGAGAGACAGAATTTCATGGAGAAATTCAGCAAGGAGTAGTAAGGAGTGTGTAGTAAGCGATGTATAGAAACGTTTCCTGAGAAATGTGACTCATCAAGAGTTGAAGGAAGGATGAAGGGATGACATGGGAAGATAAACTAAGATTGTGTCTGCCTTGTGGGAAGGAACATCCCCACATGCCAACATGAAGAGACCAGAGCAATCAGTGACCTTGAAGCCTTCAAGGAAAATCCTTGGCTAACAGCTTTATCTTGTTCCTCGGGCTGGATCTATACTGCCCAAGAAATGTTATATATTATTTTATATATTATATTATATATAATGTATATATATCAGGCATGGGCCAGAGAAGAGGCGGGTGGATGTAGAGTGTTTGTGTGAGCTAATTCACACAGTGCCAAAAAAAGGGAAAAAAATAAAGAAAGAACAATTCAATATTTAAAATGAAGAACAATTTTAACCAACATAAACTTAAAAGTATTTCAGTGGGAGGTTCCCAGGGCCATCCAGTCCAACCCCCTTCTGCCAGTCAGGAAAAGTATAATCAAAGCACCACCAAAAATGATCGCCCAGCTTACTTACTTACTGTATTTATATACTGCCTTTCTCACCCCTGGGGGGACTCAAGGTGGTTTACAACATACTAATGACAAAATTCAATGCCAACATACATGTAAAAAAATCATAATACCTAAACAATATCATATAACTATGAATTAAATCATTAAAACAATTAAACATAAGACATAAATAAGACGAGTGTTCTGTTAACTCCTGTATGTTATCTGTTTAACAGATGTGGGTCCATGGATCATAATAAAGTTTGTTGTTGTATAAATAACATTTAAACATTAAGACAAAGCATTAAAACATCCTAGTATAAATATTAAAATCACATGATCCAAATCGTAAACCGCAGCCACTTCAATTGTCATTGCACATATTCCCTAATTATTCTTTGCACTGCATTACTTTACTGGCTAAAGGCTTGGTCCTACAACCATGTCTTTCTTTTCTTTCTAAAGGTCAGGAGGGAAGGTCCTGATCTAATCTCAATGAGTAGAGAGAGTTCCAGAGCCGAGGAGCCACCACTGAGAAGGCACTGTCTCTCATCCCCACCAACCGCATTTGCAACAGAGGCAGGAGTGAGAGCAGGGCCTCCCCAGAAGATCTTAACTTCCATGATGGTTCATAGAGGGAGATACGTTTGGACAAGTAAGCTCACCGGAACCAGCCTACCTGTCTGTTATTAGTAACAACAACAACAAACCCAGAGGCCATCCAATCCAACCCCTTCTGCCATGCAGTTGTGGGAGGGAAATAGGGCTTTGGAAGCAAAGAAAGTGGGAGTGAGGGGGTCTGGGCAACAAGAGAGGGAGGGGAGAAAAGGTCTGTGCCCCAAGAGGACACTGCTGTTTCCAGCAGCTCAAATCTTTAATTTTCCCTGCATTTCTCATGAGGAGGAAAGAAGAGGCAGTGGGAAGCAACATGTTGCTACAGAGCCCTTCACTGTCACCCATAGAGCCCCAAGGGCTCCTCGGAGCATAGTTAGAAAACCCTTGACCCAGGAACAGTGGACTTTTGCATACAACTTGATGCCTCTTCAGTGGGAAACTTAATGCCTCTTCCAGTGGGAAAAAGGATAAGTATAAACCATAGTTACCAGGACTTTTTGGCTAGCAGGAATGATCACATCATTTGCCATCTCTACTCCAAAGGTGATCCCTAACCCATCTAAAACACAGACATGTGCCTTTCATCTCAAGAACAGAGAAGCATCCCGAGCTCTGAAGATCACCTGGGAAGGAATCCCACTGGAGCACTGCAGCGCACCCAAATACCTGGGAGTCACTCTGGACCGTGCTCTTACCTACAAGAAGCACTGCCTGAACATCAAGCAAAAAGTGCGTGCTAGAAACAATATCATACAAAAGCTGACTGGCACAACCTGGGGATCACAACCAGATACAGTGAAGACATCTGCCCTTGCGCTGTGCTACTCAGCTGCTGAGTATGCATGCCCAGTGTGGAACACATCTCACCATGCTAAAACAGTGGATGTGGCTCTTAATGAGACATGCCGCATTATCACGGGGTGTCTGCGCCCTACACCACTGGAGAAATTACACTGCTTAGCCGGTATTGCACCACCTGACATCCGCCGGGAAGTAGCAGTCAATAGTGAAAGGACCAAGGCAGAGACATCTCCAGCTCATCCCCTGTTTGGGTATCAGCCAGCACGCCAACGACTTAAATCTAGACATAGTTTTCTAAGATCTACAGAGACACTCGCTGGAACACCTCAGCAAGCGAGAGTCCAAAAGTGGCAGGCTCAAACCCAGCACCTCAGCCAATGGCTGATACCAAATGAGAGACTCCCTCCTGGGCACAAAGAAGACTGGGTGACTTGGAAGGCATTGAACAGACTGCGCTCTGGCACCATGAGATGCAGAGCCAACCTTCAGAAATGGGGCCACAAAGTAGAATCCTCGATGTGCGAGTGTGGAGAAGAGCAAACCACTGACCACCTGCTGCAATGCAACCTGAGCCCTGCCACATGCACAATGGAGGACCTTCTTGCAGCAACACCGGAAGCACTCCAAGTGGCCAGATACTGGTCAAAAGACATTTAACCAGCTACCAAACTCACAAGTTGTGTATTTTTCTGTTTGTTTGCTTTGTTCTGTTAGAAATGTAATATAATGGACTGGCTGCTCTGACACGACAAATAAAAACTCCAAAGGTACCCCAACTTCATCTGAGCTTGGCGGATGAAAAATACAATTTCACAGCAACAGTGTATTGTACTATGTCAAAGCAACACTTACATAGCTTATCTCACTCTCCAGTACATTTTGAATGTTCAACTCAGTGCTTTTGTCAGAACATTTTGTATTCTGCATAGACTACATACACAGAGAGATACAGGAAGACTTGTCTTTATTGCCATTTAACTAGACTCGTTATGTCTTCTTGGAAATGATAGGCTCTGCTAATGCTACAGGTTTTAAAATGTAATTTCCAGAGCACTATTACACATATTAAGAATTAAATGCTTGAGCTGAGTTTTACTGCTTTGAGGTTTATGACATTTTCTACATGATGTAAGAGTCAATGTCCTTTCACTTAGAAAGAGAGGGTGTTAATGCCTTGATATTAAAACCATCTGTAACCAAAGTGTGTGGGGGGAAACTACATTAGTGCAATAACTTGGCCACAATGTTTTAGTAATCTATGGAAAAACTGACTGTTATCTTTTTATTAGTAATAGTAATAATAACAAAAGTGTAGTTAAACTTGCTTAGTCTATCAAAGAGTTGTCCAGATGTGGCTGCATAACGGTTTCCAACTCATCACTGAAAATTAAATTAGATTTACTACAATTTAGCTGAGAATTCTCGTTATGTCAAGATTCCTTTCACCAGGCCTTTAGAGTTAAGAGATTTCCTGTGGAGCCACGTCTGTTTCCTTTCTCAGACCGTTCCCCGCCAGAGAAAAAGAGGAAACACATGTCTTTATCCATGTGTTTGTTTTTAATTGACCTACAGAGTCATTGATATCAAAGATGAGGTCTAAGGCTCCTTCTACACTGCCATATAAGACAGATTATCAAAGCAGATCATCATCATCATCATCATCATCATCTTTAATTACTTATTAATCGCCCTCCATCTGAGATGCTCCAGGTGATTTACAAGCTAAATTGTAAAAGATAAAAATACATAAATACAAAAATTAATAATTAACATAGATCAAATGCTCTAGTGAAAAGCCAGGTCTTAAGTGCTAGAGTAAAAGGCCCTAAGTCAGTGTTTCTCAACCTGGGGGTCGGGACCCCTGTGGGGGTCGCAAGGGGGTGTCAGAGGGGTCGCCAAAGACCCATCAGAAGACATAGTATTTTCTGTTGGTCATGGGGGTTCTGTGTGGAAAGTTTGGTCCAATTCTATCATTGGTGGGGTTCAGAATACTATTTCATTGTGGGTGAACTGTAAATCCCAACAACTACAACTCCCAAATGGCAAGGTCTATTTTCTCCAAACTCTACCAGTGTTCACATTTGGGCATATTGAGTATTTGTGCCAAGTTTGATCCAGATCCATCATTGCTTGAGTCCACAGTGTTCTCCTGATGTAGGTGAACTACAACTCCAAAAAAATTCAAGGTCAATGTCCACCAGACCTTCCCAGTATTTTCTCTTGGTCATAGGAATCATGTGTGCCCAGTTTGATTCAGTTCCATCATTGGTGGAGTTCAGAACGTTCTTTGACTTAGGTGAACCATAAATCCCAGCAACTCCAGCATTACCAAATGACAAAATCAATCACGCCCCAAATTTGGGTGTATTGGGTATTTGTGCCAAATTTGGTCCAGTGACTGAAAATACATCCTGCATATCAGATATTTAGATTACAATTCATAACAGTAGCAAAATTACAGTTGTGAAGTAGCAACAAAAATAACATTATGGTTGGGGGTCACCACATCATGAGGGCCTATACTAAGGGGTCTCGGCATTAGGAAGGTTGAGAACCACTGCCCTAAGTCATGCATGGCTCTTAAGTAGGTTGGCAAGGAATTCCATAAGGCAGGGGCAGAAATAGAAAAAGCCCTGCGTCTGGTACTTTCCAAGTGCACTTCTCTAGGACCCGGTATATAGAGTAAGTCGCGTTGTGCTGGTCTCCGATGATGGGAGAAGGAGAGGCGGTCCCTAAGGTACGATGGACCCTGGCCGTAAAGAATTTTAAAGGTCAGAACTAACATCTTATACAGGCCACGGTACTCAGTTGGAAGCCAATGTAAATGTTGCAGCACTGGTGTTATATGGCATTTCATGGGCGTTCTTGTGAGTAACCTGGCTGCCGCATTCTGAACAATACGGAGCTTTCAGGTCGTAGACATCGGAAGGCCAACATACAAGGCGTTGCAATAGTCTAGGTTGGATGTGACCGTGGCATGGATGACTGTTGCCAGAGCCTCGTCAGATAGGTAGGGAGCCAATTGCCTTGTTTGTTGTAAACTGTAGTCAAACATCTGGAGGATCACTGTTTCCTAGAGAATGGGTAGGAAACAGTGATCCTCCAGATGTTTGATTACAGTTACCATGATCTCTCACTATACTGGACATTGCAAGTCATCTTACATCATGAATTATACCATATACTGCAATCAAAAAGACTGAATATCTTCATTTTATGTTCCTAGAAATACAATAACAAAAGACCTACCCACAAAGGCCATAAATTCCTTATCAAGCCAGAAAATGCTCTCGGGCATACAGATTACATCCAGGGACTTCCAGCCCCTAACACAAAATCAGTTAAGACAGCTTTAGCACAAATCAGGAATTTCTTTGAGCAGGCCCACACTTTGGGGTTAGTGTGAACAGCTGGACTGGTTCTAAATCGAACCAGCCCAGCTAATCATATGGGCCAGTGCCACCGTCCCATTGTGCCTGTCCTCTTGTCATAGATATTCATATATAGGTTGACCTCATATATAAATCAAAGAGAGGCTTTGGGGCCAAAACGATAGATTTTGATATGACCTGTGGATAAATCGAGCATCATTCTAAGGAGGAGGCAAACAGCTATGTGTTGTGACCTCAGGGAGTCAGCTGCCCTTGTCAGTCACCCACCATTTTCCACTTTGGCATTCAAAAAGGCCAGAAGTTATGCCATGGCAGCAGGAGCGGCTCGTCGATTACGCGAAGTAAGCGGTCGCAGAACACTTTTTTTGCCAGGGGTGCAGAGGCGCCTCTGTAAATGCCCCTCGACCGCCACTTGAGGAGCGCCCCCTCAGCTCACAACAGCCCTAGCAGTCCGGGGGGAGCCTCGGCTTTCTTGCCTCACTGCCGGGTGATCCTCTTCCCAAAGGGGCCGGGCCCTTGAGCCTCGCCTAGCCGCTCTCGTTCCTGCTCCACCCGGCCACTGGGTGCACGAGCAGAGCCGGTGCTCAATTGTTCTCCGCGTTCTATCCCTTCCCCATGACTGGCTTCCCGATCCCCAGCGCTCCACCCGCCTCCTCTCCTCTACCCAATCTGCAGGTGGGCCAAGGGGCGGAGCCGCCACGCTTGGCCCACTTCAGGTCCGGAGACGTGTCTGAAGACCCCAGCGTGCGCACCAAAAGTCGCCTCTTCTCCTGACTTTCTCTTCAGCCATTGGGACCAAGAGAGAGAGAGAGAGAGAGCCCCTCCAGCTGGAGGTATCCCCCACCTCCACTCCCTCCTTTGTTTTTGCGCCTACCTTCAGGAAAGGTGGGCATCTCCACCTCTGTCTCTGTCTCTCTCTCTCTCTCTCTTGCTGAGGAGAAAGTCAGGAGAAGAGGTGACTTTTGGTGCATACACCGGGGTCTTCAGGCATGCCTCCGAACCCAAAGCGGGCCAGACAAGGGAGCAGCGTGGCAAGTGTAGTTACTGGAATGTATAGTTCACCTACAATCACAGAGCATTCTGAACTCCACCAATGATGAAATTGAACCAAATATGGCACACAGAACTCCCATGACGAACAGAAAATATATATCAATGATTGGTTGGGGAGGGGGTGCCAAAATACTGTTTGCTTACCGTTGAAAATTACCTAGGTCCACCTCTGCATGGCACAGACAGTAGATGGAATTGGTGCTATTTTGGGGGTTATTTCAGGTACTTTCCTTTTAACCATTCTTCTCAGAGAAGGAGATGGTTCCTTTTTTGATAAGAGTTTTGACGGACCCATGATAGGTTGACCCAGTTTTTTTGAGGTTTATTTTTTGACTAAAATTTCTAGACTTATACATGAGTATATAGTTGTTGTTTGTTGCCACAACAGCTATTGCTAGGTGCCTTTGCTGATAGCCCTCTCCTTTTCCCTCATTTTCCACCAGTTTTTAATGGTAAGCAAAGGCTGACATCAGCACAAACACCTAGCAACAGTCAAGAGCTCCCCAGAGCTCTATTAACACCATCATGGAGACAAAAAACCACAAAAGTAAGGGTGGACATCAAGTAGGATCAACCAACTGGATAGTTGGGACTCTATTCCGCCACTGCAGTGGGATAGAGACTGTGGACTAGCCCCAGATTTTGCAGCCTTTGTCGATAGCCCCAACAGACAAAAGCAGATTGGATCTGTCACTAGGGGAAATGAAGTGGCTGCATTATGAGGTCACTAAACTGTTCTGGTTGCTGTCTTCACACTTGCTTACCAAGAGTAAATCTCATTGTGTAGCTATATATAGGGTTGGCCTGTCAAATATATTCTCCAACTACTTCGGCTCCTGAAACAGGTTGGGTGAGCACTGGGGCAGTTTGGATATTGTGCAAAAATGTCCTATAGTGTTTAATCAGATATTTGACTTGGCCATAGCCCATACTGGCCCATACTGGCTAGAAGTCCTGGAGAGAAGCCCAAGGATGAAATTTTGGCTGCTATTGCTTTTTCCATCTGGACGGAAAGTCATCTGACATAGTAAGTGGTGCAAGGCAAAGAGGAGAGAGTTATAGTCTAAGCCAGGGGTCCACAGACTTTTTAAACAGAGGGCCAGGTCATAGTGCCTCAAACTGTTGGAGGGCCAGATTATAATTTGAAAAAAGCATGAATGAATTCCTATGCACACTGCACATATCTTATTTGTAGTGCAAAAACCACTTTAGAACGATACAATAATTAAAATGAAGAACAATTTTAACAAATATAAACTTATTAGTATTTCATTGGGAAGTGTGGGCCTGCTTTTGGCTGAGGAGATAGGATTGTTGTTGTTGTTGTGTACTTTCAAGTCTTTTCAGACTTAGGTTGACCCTGAGCGAGGGCCAGGTAATGACCTTGGAGGACCGTATTCAGCCCCCAGGCCATAGTTTGAGGACCCCTGGTCTAAGCCAATAGTTCAGTATAACCACCCACACCCTGGCCTCAATTCTCAGGATGCCAGTCTCTAGATGTAGAGTGGCATTGGAGACACACCTTGGTAACTGGAGGGCCAGTCTTAAGAATTTGGATTGTACACTCTCTAATGGGGTACAGTCAGAAAACTGGAACCTAACTGGGCACTGTATAGGAGTCGTGCAACTAGCTTGGCATCAAATAATTTGAATGGCGCGGGTGTGTAGTGTTTCCCTCTTGACCTGAGATCTTTTAGTATATCAGATGAGATCCTTTGTGCAATCTCAGCCACATGGTCTCCAAGGGCTTTTCTGCTGCTGGAGGAATGGAGGACTGTCCCCAGATATTTGAAGCATGGGACCTGCTTGATTTTATTTCCATCTATAGTCCAGAAGGTCTTTTGGTGAACACCATGATTTTAGTTTTTGGACAGCTGAGTTACAGCTGGTTCACATTCCTATGGTGTGTATTAGGGTCCTTTGTGGCACAGAAGGCACACTTTATGACACAATATAGCTCTGAATGGATTAAAACCTTGACTTTAATGTTGAATAATGAGAAAAAAAATTGTTCAAAGAACATGAAAGGCACTGCACACTATTTCAACCAGAGACGGCAGCCATAGCAGAGCACCTGATGAACCAACCTGGACGCAGCATATTATCTGAGAACAGAGAAATGCTGGACCACTCTAACAACCACCATGTCAGGCTACACAGAGAAGCCACTGAAATTCACAAACATGTGGACAATTTCAACAGAAAGGAAGAAACCATGAAAATGAACAAAATCTGGCTACCAGTATTAAAAAACTCTAAAATTTTAACAGTAAATAGAAAACAAAACTCCAACGCAGGGGAACTTGAAACAAAAAACAACCACGTCTCAATAAAAGATTCCCTCAGGCAGGAACACCTAATAACTGTCCGGGCATCAAATGCTAATCAAGGTGTCCAGTTGAAACATTCACACCTAGCTCCAACAAACAAGAGTTCTTTCTCCAACTCTGGACTTTCCACAGATATATAAACCCCATTCTTTTAGTTTCAAACAGACCTCACAACCTCTGAGGATGCCTGCCATAAATGCAGGCAAAATGTCAGGAGAGAATGCTTCTAGAACATGGCAATACAGCCTGAAAAACCTACAACAATCCAAAAATGTGTTCCTTGCCACTGACCCATTTTAGTCAAGCCCCTTTTGCTATTTTTTGAAAACAATTCTTCTTCTTTTTTAAATACAAGCTTTCAACTTGAGATTGTCTTCCAGTGCTTTGTTCTTCAGCAATAAAAACATACAAGAGTCTTGTGACATCTTATAGACTAAACAAATGATTATGGCATATTTTTTCCTTGCACTCCAGTCAAATACAGTCAGCGTAATCTGATTAATTTGATTCTTAGTCTAAAAAGGATTGTATCATAATACCTTTCTTATTCTTTACGGTACTATGATATTCCTAATTATTATGATATGATAAGACTTTGAATCTAATATATACACATAGTGATATGCATGTGTGGACATACGTTCAAAACTCAACAGACATGAATGTTTCCTTTGTCATCATTACAGAATTCTTAAAAAAATAACTGAAGATAATATTATCACAGCAAAAGATGCACACAGAACATTTTAAAAGGCTTAAAGCAGTGAATGATGTCAAGGAAATAACAAACCTCTAGTTTTTTTGCAACAGCCAAATTTGAGTGAAACAGCTTTAAGTGACTACAATGACTGTAGTCAACAGACATCAGTGCCATCTTGTGGTTGTTATTCTTGGACAAAACAAAGAACTAAAAAGTACATAATTGACACACTATAAAATAATTATCCTAAATATGGATGCCTCAGCTCATACATTTTACAGTGTGTTGTGATAACCTAAAATTTTATGCTGGGACAGAAAAGTGACAGATTTTTGATCTCAGTTTGTTCACAGACTTAGAGTTATCTGGGCTGACAGTGCAAGTAAACCTATTCCAGTTATTCAAATATAGGCAGTCCCCGAGTTACAAACATCCGACTTACAAATGAGTCATAGTTACTGTGCTGTTGTGTGCTGGGCCTATGACAATGTCTGTTAATAGGACATGCTTTCTGGATGCTGGGGTGCCTCAGCTAAAGGGTCCCATAGGTTTCCCAAAACAAAGTTCTGTAGAGGCTCAAAATAACTCCAACGAAGTTCTTTATTAAGGCTTAAATCTTCAAACAAATGAATAAAATGCCATTTAGTCTTGAAAAACTGGTAGCTTTCTCGATCTGCTGACAAGGGACAGGCAACTGCTTGATAAACTGTTCCTATCTTCTTTAGGGAAACCTTCCAACCCCTCCTTGGGCAATCTTTTTTAACCCTGCTGTTGTGAGACCCCAACTCCCGGCTCCCAGCTGCGTTATGGATAGCCCGAGTGGTCCCTTACCAGGCAATGGTTGCTGCAGATCTGCCAAGCTGGTGTCCTTTTAGTTTCTCCATGAAGGCTGTGGAACTGTAACTTTACTCTCCAGCAAAGCTGTAGAGGTTTTCCTTTTTCCGCAAGCAACAAAGCTGGCTGTAGATCTATTTCTTTGACCCCGGCATAGCTGTAAGAAGTGAAGCTTTTTACAGGTGAGGTAGAGAAAAGCCCACACATCCTACTGTAAGGCTTTAAACTGTGAGACTGAACTTTCCCTCCAAAACCTGGGGAAAGGGGCGGATCTAAAGGCTCTAACGATGATTGATAGTTTGTTGGCCCTATGATTGCAACCTGGGGAAAGCTACCCAATTGCAAAAATGCATAGTTTGAATAGATGCAAACTAACAGTGCAAGAAAAAGAATAAAATCTCCTGGCACAGCTATGCCAGCACAGTTACAAATGGGATTGAGACAACATGAAGTGAGAAAAATCTACTCCTTGAAAGGGAAATTTATTCCTGTAAGAGTTAGCATGAGGAAAAGGGGCCTCCACTAAAGCTTTATCACAATCCTTGTTTTTACAACAAACCAAATTTTCAAAATAGAATTATCACAGGGATAGAAAGTGAAGTGAAACTTTCTGAACTGGGCTGTAGACAGCAAAACGAACACCATGGAGGCTCCTTAACCCTTCCCTACGCTATTATCCAAAGCAGAAGTCTAGGGACCTCGACACATTGAGGTCCTTTACATGAGCAACAGCGGCCCTAGGTAATTTTCAATGGTAAGCAAACAGTATTTTGCCCCCCCCCCCCCCAACCAATCACTTATATATATTTTCTGTTCGTCGTAGGAGTTCTGTGTGCCATATTTGGTTCAATTCCATCATTGGTGGAGTTCAGAATGCTTTTTGATTGTAGGTGAACTATACATCCCAGTAACTACAACTCACATATGTCAAGGTCTATTTTTTCCCAAGAGCACCTCAAGAGCACCCATGGGCAAAATCAACTATACTGCAAGTGCTTACTTTGCGTAGTGGACTTCTACAGGCAGAACATGACAACTGATTTAGAACCATAGACAGTTTCACAGTCAGACAATAGGATTCACCATCATTACCACCATCACTGTCCTGTTAGCTTTCCTGTCAATAATAATAATAATAATAATAATAATAATTTTATTTTTATACCCCGCCAACCATCTCCCCAAGGGGACTCCAAGCAGCTTAGAAGGGACTAGCCCAAAATTTAGAATAAAACACAACAGATTAAAACATCAAGTATGAAAATATAAAAACAGTCACAATTGTAAACAAACATCAAGCAATATGGCTGAAATAAATAACATAACTGAGATACGGGCTACATTCTGAAGGGAGCGCATGAAAAGTGCAATAATCCAATAAGCAGGGCTGGAAATAATATCATCAAAGGTGTTGAGGTAGACAATAAGAGGATTGATGTCAAGTGCTGACTTAAAGTAGGGACAGAGAAATTACTGGTGGACTGCTTAATCAAAAGTGCACCGGAACATCAAGGTTTTTAATTGACTCTGGAAAGAGGACAAGGTGGGAGCCTGTCTGATCTCCCTAGGAAGGGAATTCCAGAGCCGGAGAGCCACCACTAAGAAGACCCTCTCCCTCGTCTCCACCAACTCTGCTTGAGATCGTGGAGGGAGGGAGACCACCATGATGATCTCCGGATGATCTCAAGGTACGCACTAGTTCATAGGGGAAGATGCGATCACAAAGATAAGCAGGTCCTGAACTGTTTAAGGCTTTGTAGGTGATAACCTGTACCTTGAATTGGGACCGGAAACTTATTGGAAGCCAGTGGAGCTGTTGATGGTGGTAGGCAACCACATTACATTTGAAAGGGAGAAACTTGAGGGGCTGATTTGCTTCACCATTTGTATGCCCTACAATGCAACTCCCCAAACACATTTAGGAATTTATACCCAACACAGCATTGTTTTGAATAACAACTCCCAGAATTCCCTAATCAGCAGAGGACACAAGGTGAAAACAATGGGCTCATATTGGCCAGTGCTGCCACTGGGTCAACTAGTCATCTAGACTCTTGCAGGAAGAAGAGACTGCCCACAACACAGGAAGCAAGAAAGCAAACATAAATTTATTTCTCAAATGGAATATATGTATACAGCATATCATAAATAGAAGCAGACAAAAGAATGCCAATTCCACTTTAGAAGTGTTTCATTTAATGCACTTGAGATAAGAGTAAGATGGCGATGCACTAGCAGCTCCTAAGATAAGCTCCGGGATATACTCCTGGAAAAAACCACTTTTCCTCAACCTCCCCAGGATGTATAACACAAAATGACAGCCAAGGGTAAGAAAAGATCCCGCACCAGCCCAGCAATGGAACAGAGTCTTATAAATCACTGAAGGCACGGAAACAGATGAGAATGGATGCTTACCTTCCAAACTCTTCAGATATGGCAACAACAACAACAGGAACTGTGAGTAATGGAGCGCTAATAACACTTTCAATAAACTCACTTAATGTGAGTTCCTCACTCTCTGACCAGGAGTTAAGCCCAGGACAGAGGGTGATGGAGATAATGGTCATTTGAGCTTTCTGGGGTGCAGTCCCTCCCTAGACTATGATATGCAGAAATATCAGGAGATATGTTTGCTGTCAGGCCCGTAGCCAGGATTTCGTTTTGTTTTTTTTGGGGGGGGGGCTGAATTTTTTTCAGGGGGGGTTTGGGGGGGCTGAGTTTTGGGGGGGGGGCTGAGTCTGAGTGAAAGAGGGTTTAGCCTAGCAAACCTTTTGTATCATTACCCCAATACCCCCATGCATATGGGATATATTGAGTATGGTGATCAGATCATGATATGAATAAACATAACAGTTTAAATAATGCACCAGTAAGGCCTTTTCGCGAACCACCATGAGAATTTCCGGGGGGGGGGGGGGCTGAAGCCCCCTGAGCACCCCCCCCCCCCCCCGGCTACATGCCTGCTGTCAGTGGAATCAATGAACAGACTGGGTCAAATTTCACACCAAATCCAAAGGCTAATTGACTTGCATCCCCCACAGTGTTTTCAGGGAGCTGAGACTGCAGAGACGCTATTAGTTGCTGTATTCTGCAATCTAGTTAGAGTAGACCCTTCTATCGTTTCCTTTGCTAGACACATGGCTTTCTTCAACTGGAACATGTCTGCTTCTTACAGCTCTCTTCTGATAGTTTGGCTATTGACTACGTATTCTCCTGATATTGTCTAAGTATGCAAATATTTGTGGAATATTTGATTTCTGTACTTGATATTCGATGGCATTTGTATCCAATACTAGATTTCTGACAGCTGATATTTCACAATATTTTGTAGATGACATTTCGTACTATTCACTCAGTATTTGACAGTTTCCAATAATTGTATGCAGTAGTGTTTAATCTCTGACAGGATTTGATAAACATGCCATTCTATTTATTATTTGACAGTATATGAGATTTCCTGCCAGGAAATGCCACAAGTTCTACAATGTTTGAATTCGGAGGAACTGTTACATTAAAAAATTGTGAATTTGGAAGTTCATGATCCAAATTTGAAGGGCAAAACTGGAAATGCCAGTGAATTGGAAATAGTCGTGATTATTATTATTATTATTATTATTATTATTATTATTATTATCTTTATTTGTACCCCGCTAACATCTCCCAAAGGACTCGTTGCGGCTTACAAAGGCCAAGGCCCTCAATAAAACAATAGCAAACAAATATAAACAATAAAACTCATAAAGTAAACCAATAAACATTAAAGCAGTAACAGTAAAACAATAAAACAATACATCATGCCACATTAAAACTAGGTCCGGACCAAATGTAATGGATAAAGTTAAAAGTGCTGGGCATGACAGGTGAAATGTAAGGATTTTCGGGTAGATGCGATGTGCAGACAATCTTAATTCTCTAGTAAAGTGCATTTGGGACATGATGCTGGGAGTTTCCTATTCTGGAAAGGCACACTGGAACAGCCAGGTCTTCAAGCTCTTCATAAAGACTGCCAACGTTGGGGCTTGTCTGATGTCCTTGGGGAGAGAGTTCCAGAGTCGGGGGGCTACCACAGAGAAGGCCCTGTCCCTCGTCCCCACCAAACGCGCTTGCGGCGCAGGTGGGATCGTGAGCAGGGGCTCTCCAGATTAAAGGAGGGATCATGTGGGTTCATATACGGAGATGCGGTCACGCAGGTAGGCGGGCCCCAAACTGTTTAGGGCTTTGTAGGTGAGCACGTGCACCTTGAATTGGGACCGGAAAATGAATGGCAGCCAATGGAGCTCCTTAAACAGGAGGGTTGACCTCTCTCTGTAAGGAGCACCAGTTAACAACCTGGCCGCTGCCCGTTGGACCGGTTGAAATTTCCGAGCCGTTTTCAAGGGCAGCCCCACGTAGAGTGCATTACAGTAGTCCAATCTAGAAGTGACCAAGGCATGGACCACCCCGGCCAGATCAGCCTTTACAAGGTACGGTGACAGTTGGCGCAAGAGTCTCAATTGTGCAAAAGCCCTCCTGGCCACCGCCGAGGCCTGAGCTTCAAGCGTGAGCGATGAATCCAAGAGGACACCCAAACTGCGGACCTGTTACTTCAGAGGGAGTGTAACCCCGTCCAGCACAGGTTGCCACCCTATACCCCGATCCGGTTTACGATCGACCAGGAGGACCTCTGTCTTGTCGGGATTGATCTTCAGCTTGTTCATCCATCCAGACAGCCACAGCGGCCAGGCACTCGTCCAGCACCTGAGGGGCTTCCTTGGAATTAAGTGGAATTGAGTAGTAGAGTTGTGTGTCATCGGCATAGAGATGGCACCCAACTCCAAAACTGCAGATTACCTCTCCTATCGGTTTCATGTAGATGTTGAAAAGCATGTGAGACAGAATAGAGCCTTGCTGGACCCCACAGGTCAAAGGCCAGGGGTCCGAGCAGGCGTCTCCCAGCTTCACCATCTGGGATTGCCCCTTCAGGAAGGACCGGAGCCACGATAGAACCGTGTCCCCGAGACCCATCCCAGAGAGTCGTCCCAGAAGGATACCATGATCGAAGGTATCAAAAGCCGCTGAGATGTCCAAGAGAACCAACAGAGTCACACTCCCCCTGTCCAGCTCCCTACGGAGGTCATCCACCAAGGCTGATGATTTGCATCAACCTTTTGTGAGTATTCTCTCTGTTACACTTCTCTCTGGGCATTCAGAAACACTTCCCATTATGAGAGACATTGTGTCCTTTTCTTTAGTTTTTCATTTTCAGAGTTCTCACTTATATTTTTAGAGCTTTGGAATTTGGTTGTCAAGGCCTCTTTGCTAGAAAAAAGTCCACAGCAATCTGCATGCAGAAACAAATAATGAAATTTTACAATGCTTTCATTTTAAAGAGGCTCCTAAGAAATGGGAGTACCAGGGCCAAGTGAAGACATTTCACTGCCTTAAAAAAAAAACCCTCAAACACTATTTCCAGTCATATGGAAACTGAGGTCAGTCAATTTATTTTGACTTAATAGGTCAGGGAATAATACATTTGCTGTCTTTTTGTGTAATTCAAAACCAGCCACCTGAAGTTAATGGTAGGGCTCACTCCACACCAGAGATCTGAGGTTGCACAAATCACAGATGATCCCAAGACTTTCCATTTACAAACTCTTCTGGGATTTCTTTTTCCAGTGTAGGAAGTGAGGGTAAAGAGTTTGAACTATCCTTCAAAATTACTACAATTTCTGGATTCACATACACATGTGGTGTTTTTCACCTGACACGTTTGTCAAATAAAATCAATTCCTCTCCTTCACTTTTAAGGTGCATTTATACTATAGATCAGGGGTCCTCACACTAAGGCCAGGGGGCCGAATGCAGCCCTCCAAAGTCATTTACCCGGCCCTCACTCAGGGTCAACCTAAGTCTGAAACAACTTGAAAGGACACAAAGACAGCAGCTATGCTGGTATGGCTGTACCAGGAGTTTGAACTTCTTTTCCTTTCTATTGAGTTTTTGCATGTATTCCAAAGTTCCATGCATTTTGCAATAAGGTGGCTTCCCTTGGTTAGCAATCATAGGGCCAAGGACCCATCAGTTATCATTATGTTCTCTAGTTCCGCCCCTTTTTCTGGGTTGAGGAGGGAAAAAGGGGACCACTAGTTCAGTTCACACAGAGAAGCCTTTCGTACAGGATGTGAATCAGTTCCACCTGCAGAAAGCTTAGCCTTTTCCAGCTTTGCTGGGGGGGGGGGGGGGGTCCAGTCCCACAGCTCTACAGAGAACTACAGCATAGCCTTGGTTGGAATTTAGTTCCACCACTCTTTAGCCAGCCTTCACTGGGAATTGAAAGCCTTCTTTCCTCTTGGAAATCTATTAAAGGACTCTGTTTGGTAAGGACCACTCGCGGCAGCCATAACGCAGCTTGGACCGGGTGTAGAATTTATGAAGAAAGTTGCCTGTCCCTTGTGGACAAGATTTAAGCAAGCCACCAGTTGATCCAAAGCCCTGAAGTATTTGTTTGATTTATTGAAGATTTAAGCAACAATAAAAACTTTCTAAGTCTTTAAAAGAACTTTGTGTGGGGAAATCCGAAAGGCCTCTCAGCCGAGGCACCTCCAGCATCCCGTTGGGCATTCAGAAAACACGTCCTGTCTACAGACTCTTTCACAAGCCCAGCATGTGACAGCACAACAACAACCCTATCTCATCAGCCAAAAGCAGGCCTACACTTCCCATTGAAATACTAATAAGTTTATATTTGTTAAAATTGTTCTTCATTTTAATTATTGTATTGTTTTCAAGTGTTTTTTGCACTACAAATAACATATGTGCTGTGTACATAGGAATTCATGCATGTTTTTTTTCAAATTATAATCCGGCCCTTCAACAGCTTGAGGGACTGTGACTTGGCCCTCTGTTTAAAAAATTTGAGGACCCCTGCTATAGATTAATGCAGCTTGATACCACTTTAACTTCAGTGGCTCAATGCCATGGAATCCTGGAAGCTGTAGATTTACAAAGTGTTTAACCTTCTATGACAAAGAACACTGGTGTCTCACTAAACTATAAATTCCAGGATCATGGCTGTTACAGTGGTGTATTAATTTTACAGTGTAGATACACCCTCAATCAGACATTTGGGATATGGAAGTAATATGCTCTAGTTGTCTTTGTGGTTTCCCCAGTTTCCATCACAACCCAGAATTCTGAATAATTATTCTTTGAACTGCAACTTCCAGAATCCCCCAGCCACTTTACTTGAAGTTGAACAGGACCGGGCCCAGGACGGAACCCTGTGACGAGCGGAGTGCCGCAGGGTTCCGTCCTGGGCCCGGTCCTGTTCAACATCTTTATTAACGACTTAGATGAAGGGCTAGAAGGCAGGATCATCAAGTTTGCAGACGACACCAAATTGGGAGGGATAGCCAATAGTCCAGAGGACAGGAGCAGAATTCAAAACGATCTTGACAGATTAGAGAGATGGGCCAAAACTAACAAAATGAAGTTCAACAGTGACAAATGCAAGATACTCCACTTTGGCAGAAAAAATGAAATGCAAAGATACAGAATGGGGGATGCCTGGCTCGAGAGCAGTACGTGTGAAAAAGATCTTGGAGTCCTCGTGGACAACAAGTTAAACATGAGCCAACAATGTGATGTGGCGGCAAAAAAAGCCAATGGGATTTTGGCCTGCATCAATAGGAGCATAGTGTCTAGATCTAAGGAAGTAATGCTACCTCTCTATTCTGCTTTGGTTAGACTACATCTGGAATATTGTGTCCAATTCTGGTCACCACAATTCAAGAGAGATATTGAAAAGCTGGAATGTGTCCAGAGGAGGGCGACTAAAATGATCAAGGGTCTGGAGAACAAGCCCTATGAGGAGCGGATTAGGGAATTGGGCATGTTTAGCCTGAAGAAGAGAAGGCTGAGAGGAGATATGATAGCCATGTATAAATATGTGAGAGGAAGCCACAGGGAGGAGGGAGCAAGCTTGTTTTCTGCTTCCTTGGAAACTAGGACGTGGAACAATGGCTTCAAACTACAAGGGAGGAGATTCCATCTGAACATGAGGAAGAACTTCCTGACTGTGAGAGCCATTCAGCAGTGGAACTCTCTGCCCCGGAGTGTGGTGGAGGCTCCTTCTTTGGAAGCTTTTAAGCAGAGGCTGGATGGCCATCTGTCAGGGGTGATTTGAATGCAATATTCCTGCTTCTTGGCAGGGGGTTGGACTGGATGGCCCATGAGGTCTCTTCCAACTCTTTGATTCTATGATTCTATGATTCTAAGTTGTTTTACAAAGTCACTTTTTCCGGGTTGTCCCATACACTGGAAAACATGGCAGTACAATTTAACACGGCCTGAGGTTATTTATCTTGGATTGTGCTCTTCTGAAAATAAAATAGGTGTGTGTGTGTGTGTGAATTCACCACAGGGAAGATGAGAGCGCGTGCACACATATATAAAAATGTAAGTACATGAAATGGAATCTTCCCTACAGCTTCCCAGAAGCATCTCCCCTTTGCAAATGCAGAAAGGTAGCCAGAAACCAGAGGTCTAGCTCAGTGCATTGCTGATTATAGCAATTGCTGTCTATGAATATAAATAATGAAAGATGCTGCAATGGAAGATTGCCAGCTTCCATTTTTCCTGGAAATATATAAAACCTCGGCTGGAATTAATACACAGCCAGGTTATAAAATTGCTTGTACATGGAGGGACTGAAATGGAATGGAAAATCACAAGTAAAGCTTCTCAATGCAGGCATGATTTTTCAATCACATTAATACAGAGCTCTACAAGCAAATAATGGGAAGGACAGTGGGGGTAGCAAAAATACATATAAGAAAATAAACATATGGTAAAAGCACTCTGTCTCTTGAACAGTGATGCTCTCTGTTATATAGGGAAGAGTATTAGAAGATTGATTGAAGGAGTGAAATAACACCAAGCTCACTAATGTGGTCTAGTGGATGAACACAGATAGGAAAGACCGAAGTTCAAATTCTGATCGGCCATGCCACTTGTTAGATTAATAAGAGCCAAATGCTTCCTCCTGGATTTTTCACAACCCACCTGTGAGAATAACATATACATAATCTTCAACTTCATGGAGTAAAGGAAGGATTAATACACAAGCTAACGGCACTTCCAGACAGGGCTTAAACCCAAATCTATGTGAATTTAAGAAACTGGAGGGATTCTGGAAACCCCCCCCCCCCAAGAAAAGCATGAAATTTCTGGGTGATCGTGTGTGTGTGTGGACTGTAACCCAGGAGCAATCTCATTAACAAATGCGATTGCTTCCATGTTAAAGGGCTGCCCATAGTCACTAGCATTATAGTTGCATTAATAATAGCTTCAGTTGTAAGTACTGGTAACAACTAAGGTAGAACTAATGAATCAACTGATGAATGCTAAGTGAATCATAGAATCATAGAATCAAAGAGTTGGAAAAGACCTCATGGGCTATCCAGTCCAACCCCCTGCCAAGAAGCAGGAATATTGCATTCAAATCACCCCTGACAGATGGCCATCCAGCCTCTGTTTAAAAGCTTCCAAAAAAGGAGCCTCCACCACACTCCGGGGCAGAGAGTTCCACTGCTGAACGGCTCTCACAGTCAGGAAGTTCTTCCTCATGTTCAGATGGAATCTCCTCGCTTGTAGTTTGAAGCCATTGTTCCGCGTCCTAGTCTCCAGGGAAGCAGAAAACAAGCTTGCTCCCTCCTCCTTGTGGCTTCCTCTCACATGAGTACTTATGGAATCCCATTAGATTATAATTTAATACATTTTTGAGGAAAAAAATACTCTATACATTCCCCCCTCTTTTGTTTACATTCACCCTTGTGCTCCCCTTCTCCAGAGCCATCTTTTCTTCTAAAGTCCCACCAAAAGTTCAATTCTTCATTTGGAGGTAAATTCCCATCTTCTTTTTCCAATACTTTTTCTAGAAATTTGCAATCCCACCACATATGCATGTAGGTTCCAATTTTTTGGCACCTTCACCAACACTTTTCATTATTGTCCTTATTTATAATGTTTAACTTTCTTGGTGTTAAATACCATTTCCGAATTAATTTATAATAATTTTCTTTTATTCTAATTGACATGTTTTTTTAATTGTCTTGCTTTCCATATCTCGTCCCATTCTTTTTCAGTTGTTCCTACTTCCTCCTCCCATAATTCTCTTAATGTTAGTCTTTTCTTTTTCCCTGTGCCTTTAATTATTATTTTGCATATTTTACTTGTTGTTCTTTTTAATTTCTTGCTATTTTCTCTTTTTAATCCTTTTATTAATTCCTCAAATTGTGTTATTTGTTTTCCAGTTTTATTTCGGACCCCCCCCACCACCCCATTTTTATTTCATTTTCCTAACTGAATCCAATGGAGCCAAGAAATATTTATTCCTCTCAATTCTTCTGTCATTTTTACCTTTTACAATTTTTGTTCTATCCAATTTCCTTCCATTTTTAGTTCCAATTTTTCCCAGTCTGGTGGACAGTCAGCACTTACAGGATTCCAGATGGTAGAAGCACGGTAACACAACGATCTGCAGTCCCAGGACCCAAAGTGAAAGTAATGGCAGCAACAAAGTCCAAAGCCCAAATGCAACACTTTGCCTACTGCACAGTTCCAATAGTTTGATACCTTACTTTTATCCTATAACTCCTCATCAGAGGAGGAGCTGGACTCCACCCTGTCTTCATCACTCTCAGGTGCTTTTGCTTCCACAGCTGCTCACCACTGCCCGTCCCTCCAACTTTTCCAGTGTCTATCAAGACTTAGATCACCCCATGTATTTCCAGGTTGCCAGTCTCCTGAAAACCCTTCAAACTCATCACTTGATGTGAGTTGAGTACATATGTCCCTGATCTCTTTTACACGGGTCCAATCTAGCCCATCCTCCTCTCCGTCATCACTCCCAGTCCCATCACTCTCCGTGAACCCCATGAAGTCTTCCTCCTCAGTCGGAGCATTAAGTATTTCACGGATCCGCTTCCTCTCTCTCTTTTCATCTGACTCTGGATCCCAAGTAACCCGCATCAAACCTCTACATTCCTCTCCCTCCTCCTCCATCTCAGAATCTGTGAACCCTTCGAATGACTCAGTATCTGTAGGTGTCATGAATATTTCCCTAATTTGTTTCCTTTGCTGCTCTTGATCCAACACTTGAACAGCCCTCTTTGCCCTTACTTGTTGTAGCTTGCTCAGCACACTCTACTACAACATCAATGGCCCCTTGAAGGCAAACATAAGGCTGATGTGGCCCTTGTTAAAAATGAGTTTGGCTTAGGGTCTCAGTATATCTCAATCAACATTGTTCCTATCTCCCCATAAGGCATTTGTCACCCAAATTCCTCCATTTGTCTTTCTATGAAGCTGCTGCTGAAAACAATTATCACAGAATGGTACCAAAGTGTCATTTTTACTGTAAATAAAAAAATAAAAAAGTAAATTTGTTTACTTATTTATACAGGCCTCAGGTATCAAAATAACTTGGTTAATACGCAGCTTGATATGTAAGCAGGTGAAAACATTAACAGCTCTGCCTTGAGCAACAAAATACGAGGGTTATTTTTTAAGTAAGGTCCGTTTTGTTGTAGACACTAGTAGTTTGTGCACATACCGCAACGAGCACATGCGTCATGTACCGGCATGCCTCGGGAACAACTGTGCTCAGTTTCCGCTCTGTAGCTAACCTGTACGGTTCTGTTCTGTGCTTTAAAAATGTTTAAGACTATCAACTCACCCGCTGCATGTGAGGTTCACTCAGTGATACGGTTTTTGTCAGCAAGGAACCTGCCTGCTGCAGAAATTCATCCACAGATTTGTAAAGTGTATGGTGATGCTGTTATGAGTGAAAGCAAAGTGCGTAAGTGGGTACGACAATTCAAAGATGGCCGTGACAACGTCCATGATGAGGACCGCTCCGGTCGCCCTTCTTTGATTACTGACGATTTGGTGGCTTCAGTTGAAGCGAGGATTTATGAAGCGGGTATTTTAAAATTGGTTCAGAGGTATGATAAGTGTTTGAACAAACTTGGCAACTATGTCGAAAAATGGAGTGAAGTATGTACTTTCTGAAAATAAATTTACTTTTTTGAAATAAACTTTCATTGTGTACTTATGTTCCAACGGACCTTACTTAAAAAATACCCCTCATACTTTGGGCCATTTCTGAGTTTGTCCCATCATCTTCTAGAGGAGAAGTAACAGTCTAGACCAGTCATTTTTTTACTTAGTTGTTAGAAATTGCTCTGAATTCAAAATTAAATTTCCCAATTTGTCACAAGCAGATATGATAAACACAGTAATTTTCTGTAAACATATGCCTCACTCTAATTGAAAGTTCATTATAATGCTTATTCCCTTCTCCTGGAATGCTTTTCATCGTGAGCTAGTAAATGTGTAAATTAAAAACCCAGAGGTAATTTTTATGCTTTATCTGGATGTTAAGAAGATTGCAAAATTATCATCTCTTTCATAGTTAAATAATTTTAACCTGCACGCCGACCTTTTAATATGCAAATCGCTCAGCTTTGTGGAAGGAAATGCGTTTGGCTAATTGTGAAAATGATAAGTAGAGGAAATCTGAAGGAAACAGGAATTCACTTTGAAGTAACCCCAGCTGAAAGCTGATGTGATAAGGAACAAGGAATATATATATATATATATATAGGTAGACTCCACAGAGCAATTGTCTACTGCTGTTCAAATTGGAGACTCGGCAGCTGTAATGAAAACCAGCGGGAGAGTTTCAAACTTACAACACCAGCAGCAAATTTGTTGAATGCATAATGCATGCCTAGAGAGTTGAAGAATTTCAATAGGTCCTTTGGGAGCCATTTTTATTCCTTCCTTTAAAAGTGTTGAGAAGACTAAATGCTGTGACACCCGAAAACTCTAACTGAATAGTCTCTTGAAGTCCAAAAAATAAGATTTGTTTCCTGGAATAAATGGGATGTAATACATACATAGGACAAATTAACTTGTATTTGATACAGTGCCGACAACATGAATTGTTTTTGTATTACATATGTTTATGCTATTTTTATACAACTACATTGATAACATGGACTCTTTTTAAAAGGCAAAAACAATTTGCTTCTTTGACATATAACATGGTGAGTAGGCTCAATTTTAAAAGTAGGCTAAGAGCCAAAGTCCTCAGATTTTGGAGATCAGCACTCTTGCTTATTTTATTTAAGCAGTCATGATTTGGGATGGGTTTGGGAGGGGGTGCCATTATTCTGACATAAATCTTGCCCCACCCACACTTTGGAAACATTTTCAGAGGCCACAGTTTGGGATCTTTTAGCAAACTCCACTTCCAGAAAAAGTGAGGTAACACAAGAGATAACTGGGTTGTTGTAGGTTTTTTCGGGCTGTATGGCCATGGTCTAGAGGCATTGTCTTCTGACGTTTCACCTGCATCTATGGCAAGCATCCTCAGAGGTAGTGAGGTCTGTTGGAACTAGGAAAAAGTGTTTATATATCTGTGGAATGACCAGGGTGGGACAAGGAACTCTTGTCTGCTGGAGATAGGTGTGAATGTTTCAATTGACCACCTTGATTAGCATACAATGGGCCGACTGTGCCTGGAGCAAACTTTTGTTGAGAGGTAATTAGATGTCCCTGCCTGCTTCCTCTCTGTTGTTGTGCTGTTGCAATTTTAGAGTTTTTAATACTAGTAGCCAGATTTAGTTCATTTTCATGCTTTCCTCCTTTCTGTTGAAATTGTCCACATGCTTGTGTATTTCAATGGCTTCTCTGTGTAGTCTGACATGGTGGCTGTGAGAGTGGTCCAGCATTTCTGTGTTCTCAAATAAAATGCTGTGTCCAAGCTGGTTCATCAGGTGCTCTGCTATGGCTGACTTCTCTGGTTGAAGTAGTCTGCAGTGCCTTTCATGTTCCTTGATTCGTGTTTGGGCAATGCTGCGTTTGGTGGTCCCTATGTAGACTTGTCCACAGCTGCATGGTATACGGTAGACTCCTGCAGAAGTGAGAGGATCCCTCTTGTCCTTTGCTGAACGTAGCATTTGTTGGATTTTCTTGGTGGGTCTGTACATAGTTTGTATGTTGTGTTTCCTCATCAGCTTCCCTATGCGGTCAGTGGAGATAACATCACAGGGATCTCTTCTGGGTCCTGCTGTGGTTTTATTTCATCTATAATTTTCTCCCTGCTCATTCATGACATGGCTTGCCAGGATATAGGAAGGTGGTAGTGGACTTGATGGGAAACATAGTCCGTGATTGAACATCCCTTTGCCTATCGTCAACTAGATCTGAACTCTCCCTAGAAGACAGCGCCAAAATGAGGGATTAATATGTGGGATAAGGAAACCTGGGACCTCAAAGCAGGTCCCCACACAGATCTGCCAGTACCGGACTTTCTTCTCCTACTGTCCTTTCTTTGGCTTGGGATAAAGTGGAGGGCAGACGGGGGACATCTGCCAGAAGTTTTTTTTAAAAAAAATCACTCAATTATGCACTGTGTTGTGACTCAGTTGGAATCACAGACTGTCTTTGATGAGGATGATGGGACTCAGGTTCACAGTTTGGTTCAAGATATCCCTGTTATAGACGATGAAGAAGTGCAGTTTCCCACAGCAAGCAATGATACTGAAAATAGCCAGGTGCGGGTGCAGATTGACTCAGAGAAGGAAGATAATTCTCAGCCGGATAATGAGCAAGTAGAAAAAACAGGCTGATACTAACAAACAGATTGACCTTGACAAAATGGGAACCTTAGATCGGGCTGACCGTTTGGAATTCTAAGTCCGAAGGAGTGAAAGGATAGCTAACAAGACTCTCTCTCTCTGGCCAGGGGCCAGAGAAACGCCTTCATGTTTTGCAAAGGATATTAAGCCATGTGTGTGAGAGCAAATCTTTGCCAAAGCAACTTTGCGTTCTACCAAGAAGTTTGCCTATGCTTGTCTGGATTTATCTTGCGTTCATGGTTTAGGACTCTGTCATGTTCTCTTGGGTTTTGCTTTGCTGGTGCCTTTTTGGATTAAGCTTCAAGTGCTTTAGGATATTGATCTGTTGGAACATTAACCTTTGCTTTAAAGAATTTTTTACCTTTTACTCTTAATAAACTATAAAGACTTCTGGCTGTGTGTGGTTTGGTGTCTTCAGCAAGGTAAATCTACCCTTAGGTGCAACACACTGATGCAGAAATGCACACATGCAAATATTCTAATGCAAATATGGAGAGCGTGCTGTTGTGCCCCAAAAACAGCCTTACAACAAGGGTTAAAGCAACTAAAAAAGCATTACCTCAGCAAAATGATAATAATATAACAAACAGCAGCAAAGGAACAGTAGGAAAATCCCAAAAGCAAAGCAAAAGTCTTACATCAGACATGAAACAAGAGTCTTTGGAAAAAAGTCTTTGCAAGGCACTTTGCAGACACAAAATCCTAAAGCACTTGAAGCTTAATCCAAAAAGGCACCAGCAAAGCAAAACCCAAGAGAACAAGGAAACTGCGCTAAGTAGAACGGTTGCTGCCAGCATTGACTACCTGCTTTACCACTGATTTATAGCCCTCAGCTCCCAGCAGGGGTGTTCCCAGTACGAAGTCTGATTGCTCAGCATCCTTGCAGCCATTCCAGCTGACCTTCTCCTTTCTTCTTTTGCCTTTCAGTGTTCTAAAATCACCTGTGACTTAGTGGGAGCCCAAATAGCTGATCAGCTGTTTTGGGCTTTTTAAATCCAACATTTGTGGGAAGCAGTCTCCACAGGGGGTAAAGAGAGAAATCCCAAACTTTACATGACTGCAGGGCCACACAGTCATGAGAAAATTCACTTTGTTTGCCAGAAGCTGGATAAAAAAGACCCTTTGGAATCAGGGTTTCTCTCCATTGTTGTGATAGAGTGCGCATTTAGCATAAACTTCATCTGGCCACCCCCCTTTTAACCCATTTTAGCCTGATTTATAGGTACTGTTTAGAAGTATCCAAAGACTAACCTGGGACTGTCATATTTTGGTCATATAATGAAAAGACGTGACTCAATAGTAAAGGCAATAATGCTTGGTAAAATGGTAACAGGAAAAAAGGAGGACTATTCCAGTTGGATAGACTCAATATCCCAGGATCTGATCCCAGATTATCTGCCTTGAACTGGACTATAAGAATTTCTACTGCCATATAACCCAGATCTACTGCCATATAACCCAGATCAGGGATAAGATACTGGGATATAGGGCAGTGTCGATCCAGCCTCAGTCTGTTTTGTGTGTGTGTGTGTGTTTGTGTGTACGCGATTCTCTCAGCATTTGCAGAGTATTTCTTAATGTATTTTCCTTTCTGCCTCCTCATCCCCAATCAAGAAGTGACATGCAAAGATCAGTGATAGGGCACATCTTTTGTATGCAGGAAACAGGACCCCAAATTCAAGGGAGGAAGAGGAGGAGGGGATTAGGTGGCAGAATATAAAGAATGAAAATAGAGTGAGGAATTGGGGTGAGGAATTGGGGACTTTCCTTCTATGCTGCAGAGTCATAGATATCATCCCACAATTTCTCGCAGCCAAAAGGACTTTCAAAACACCACAGGCTCACCGGATCTATGCCACAGATATATAAAGCCACTTTCCTAGTTCCAATAGACCTCACTACCTCTGAGGATGCTTGCCATAGATGCAGGCGAAACGTCAGGAGAAAATGCCTCTAGAACATGGCCATATAGCCTGAAAAAACCTACAACAACCCAGTGATTCCGGCCATGAAAGCCTTCGACAATGAATTGGGGTGAGTGTGCAGGTACAACTGTACCAGGAGCTCCAATTTTGTTTGCTTTGCTTTGAATATTTGTTGTAGTCCTAAGTTTCAGGGACTCTGCAGATAGGTGGCTTCTTTTGGCTGCAATCATAGGGCAAGCCACCTGTCAATTATAGTTAGGTTCCCTGGTCCCGCCCCCTTTTGGGTTTTTGGAGGGAATAGGAGCCTTTTTGGGTTCAGTCCACACAGAGAAGCCTTTCACACAGGACATTAAACCAAGAGCTCCTGTAGAAAGCTTCATCTTCTACAGCCTGACCGGGGTTATACAGCCCACAGCTTGGCCGAGGATCATACAGCCTTACAGCTCCTTCGCTGAGGGACTTCAGCCAGCCATCACCGAAACCTGAACTCCTTTTCCCTTGGAAGTCTACAAAGCTCTACTTGGTAAGGGTCACTCGCGGAAGCCAGAAGCAGTTGGTACCGGGTGTAGGGGCTCCACGCCATCAGAGGCAAAGACAGACTGCCCAGATTAGAAGTTAAGGATTTCCCCATTAGTTACAGTTATGAAGATAGTGCCTGTTCTCTGTGGACAAGATTGAGAGAGAGCCAATAGACTGTTAAGAAAGCCTTAAAGTATCTGTTTGTTTTCATTAATAAAGAACTTTGTTGGACCTTTAAGCATTCTAGAGACTGTGTTTTAAGGAAATCCAAAGGCCTTTAATCTGAGGCAGCCCCGGTGTCCTGTTGGGAACACAGAATTTATGCCCTGTCTACAGTCTGATGCACAGGCCCAGCGTGCGACAGCACAGTGAGTGCTGGATCCACACTTCTTTATAATCCAGTTTCAGATTAACTTCACTGAGCTGCATTATATTGCAGTCTACACTCACTTCAACATAGTTAATCTGCATTCTGAAACTGAATTATATGATGATATAGATCCAGCACAATTATCCAAGTTTATAAATACTATACACTATGTAATAATATACAGTAGAAACCAGTCACTAGAAAAGGAGAAGTTACTGAAAAGAGTCACAATACTGACAAGAAAAATGTTTTCCTTCTTACAAGCTTATAGTGGGGAGACATTTGCTTTTCAGGCCCATAAATTCTGACATTTTCAAAGGCCCTGGATGCTCGAGGGCCTTAGTGTCATGCTAAGCAAACAGATTAATCTCTACATTCCATTTTATCCCATTCCATTGTTCACTTTTATTCTTCTTCTTCTTACACTAACCCAGCTCTTTTGCACTACAAACTCAGCCTTTCTGCTCTGAGTTGAGCTTCAGAAAATTCTCTCTCTGTATTCACAAAGGCGACATATAAATTAGCCTGTCTAACAACAGAGCCTTGTGATATTTTCTCCATTTTAAAATGTACTTTTCCTAAGGCAGCAGACCTTTTGGCAAAGGCAGAGACACCTGACTTAAAAATTCTAATAACCTTATCTACAGAAGCATATTTTAAACTTCAGCAATAATTGGAACACAATTAGAAAAAGTAACTGATGGACTTTCCAAGGGAGAAGTTGAATTTAGAGCTGAGAGTCAGAACCTTTTGCTAATTACATTTTAATACCATTGGAGAAACCCAACCATGGGAACCTTCTGTATCCACAATTTCACTTGCCTGTGCTTAGGGTGAAGGAAATAATTTCTCAGGGAATTTGCTAAGTCCTCCATGTGATTTTGTAGTGAATTTCCCCAGGAGTTACTACAGAGTGGGACAACCTAACAAATTTCCAGAGAGGATATCATCATAGGAAATTCTAGGTCATCCAACACAACTCTATGGCAGGGGTCCCCAAACTACGGCCCGCGGGCCACTTCCGGCCCGCCAAGGGCATTTATCTGGCCCGCAGAGGAGGAGCGCCTCCCCACACAGTGCCCCTCCCTTAGCTGGCTCACACTGCCCATCAGGTCTGACGGATAGCGTGAGCCAACCAAGGGCAGCTGCTTCGCGTGGCCTACTCACGCGTAAAGCACCTCACAAGGTGCTTTACGCGTGAGTAGGCCGCGCGGGGCTGCTCCTCCCTTGGCAGGCTCACACGATCCATCAGGCCCGATGGGCAGCGTGAGCCAGCCAAGGGAGGCTGCCCCTGCGCTCCATGCAGTCATGCCGGCCACATGACCTTGGAGGTGTCTATGGACAACGCTGGCTCTTCGACTTAGAAATGCAGATGAGCACCACACCCCAGAGTCAGACACGACTGGACTTCATGTCAGAGGAAAACCTTTAACTAGGAAAATTGTGGAAGATCCAGGGTGGGAGAAAGAGCTCTTGTCTGTTGGAGGTAGGTATGAATGTTTCAATTGGCCACCTTGATTACCATTTCAGAGCCTGACAGTTTTTAGGGAGAATCCTTTGTTGAGAGGTGATTAGCTGGCCCTGATTGTTTTTTGTCTGGAGTTCCCCTGTGTTTGAGTGTTTTTCTTTATTTACAGTTATAATTTTAGAGTTTTTTAAATACTGGTAGCCAGATTTTGTTCAGACTAGAAATAGGAAGATTTCCCATTCTCTGCTCCTGGAATTACTGCCTTAAAGAGGACTAGAAAGAACCCCCTCTAAGGGCCCTTCCACACAGCAAAATAAGATAGGTGCAATGTGCATAGGAATTTTTGAATTGATTTTTTTTTAAAAAAACTATAGTCTGGCCCTCCAACGGTCTGAGGGACAGTGAACTGGCCCCCGGTTTTAAAAGTTTGAGGGCCCCTGCTCTATGGTATGCTGACACTTCCTGCATCTCCCTCTGATTGGCTGAGAAACTGTGCCAACTAGGATCCATGCAGAGATTGGCCAGAGGTTTCTCTGATGTCACTGACAGAAGGAGGAGATCCCTGTGGTGGGAAGAACAGTTGATGGTTGATTAGTTTAAAGGTCCCATCTGTTATAAGAGATGCCCCCTGGGAGGATACAAAACTGGGGAAATGATGACATGGGTATGCAGATGATTCCCTGATTAACTTAAGTGTCCGGTTCTGTAGAGACAAAGATGTAAGACTCAAAAGTCAAAGGGTAACAAACCCAAATAACCAGGGGTTCAACTCCCTATTCAAATAGCTAATGTATTCATATTTGTTTAGCCTTCTCTTCTGTGGGGATGACAAGCCTCTAGCCTTGTTTAAACAGGAAAAGATCTTAAGCTCATCTTAATAACAAAAAGGATCATCCATCCCACATACACACAAAAAGGATTTGATTTTATCTGGCTTGGGAGATCACTAGAAAGATCTTTGTTTATTATGTAGTAATCTCCATTTCCAGGAGCTTATACAAACTGTGGGCATGGTGACAGTAGATGCCTTCAGGATACATTTGATAGAAGTTTAAGAATGGAAACAGTACACAAACAATACAAGTTACTTTAAAAGTATCATGTTTATACATTCATTAAAGGGTTTATGTCCCACCTCGGAGTTTAAGATCTTCTGGGGAGGTCCTGCTCTCGGCCCCGCCTCTATCACAAGTGAGACTGGTGGAGACGAGGGACAGGACCTTCTCAGTGGTGGCCCCTCGCCTGTAGAATTCACTCCCCGGGGAAATTAGGTCATCAACATCCCTCCTCTCCTTCAGAAGGATGCTGAAAACTCCTCTGCTACGTCAGCTCCACTGGCTGCCGATCCAGTTCCGAGCACAATTCAAAGTGCTGGTTTTGACCTTTAAAACCCTCTACAGCTCCGGCCCAGTGTACTTGTCCGAACGTATCTCCTTCTATGTCCCACCACGGAGTTTAAGATCTTCTGGGGAGGCCCTGCTCTTGGCCCCACCTTTATCACAAGTGAGGCTGGTGGGGACGAGAGACAGGCCTTCTCAGTAGTGGCCCCTCGCCTGTGGAATTCACTCCCCGGGGAAATTAGGTTGTCAATATCCCTCCTCTCCTTCAGAAGGAAGCTGAAAACATGGATATGGGACCAGGCATTTGGCTAGTCTGGCAGGGTAACAAGGTAATGATGACTAAAGTGGAAAGGACTATGGCAATGCTAAATGGATTGACGGATTTTAGAACACGATGAACGCGTGCTTTAGAGCGGTTTTAGTTGATATTGTATTGTGTTATATTGTACTGTATTAATTGTCTGTTTTTAATCTATTGTGTTATTGATATTGAATTTTATTGTAATTGTGGGCATCGAATTGTGCCGGATGTAAGCCGCCTTGAGTCCCCCCTAGGGGGTGAGAAAGGTGGGGTGGAAGTGACCAAAATAAATAAATAATAAATAATAAAACATGGATATGGGACCAGGCCTTTGGGTAATCTGGCAGACTGACAAGGTAATGACGACCAGAATCTGGAAAGGACTATGATAATGCTGAATGGACTTGCGGATTTTAGAACTCGGTGAACGTTGGCCACTAGACTGGCTTTTAGTTGTTATTGTATTAATTGAATGTTTTAACTATTGTGGTTATTGCTGTTATGTATTTTATCTGTTGAATTGTTGGCATCGAATTGTGCGGGTTGTAAGCCGCCCTGAGTCCCCCCTTGGGGGTTGAGAAGGGCTGGGTAGAAGTTCCCGAAATAAATAAATAAATAAATTTAGATTTGATCAAATTCAGGGCACTGCTCCTACTGGATCCTATCGGAACCTCCAGTGGCTTTAACATTTCAAAACTTTGAAACTGAGGAATTTTTTAAAAAAGAAAAATATATATTCCTACTTGATGTCTTCTCCAAGACTGTGGGGACACACTACTGAGCAGTCCTGGGACTTCTCATGGTGAGTCTCAATTGCCATCTTGCACCTTTTGAGCCCTGGAGCTCAAAGGTGCAGGATGGCACCAACTCTCACCCCCAAGCCCCAAAATTACCCCTAAAAATAAAGTAAATCTAACATGATTGACATAACTTTCCTCCTCATGTCAGGAGGGTATGAGGAAATTGTCAGATATTGACGATGCCCAGCGAAAGGAATGCTAGATCAAACAGACACTGATTTGCAAATAAGGACTCTGCAAGCTTTGAGTTACAAAAGAAACTAAGTTTTATTAAGCACACACAGCAAACATCTTTCTTCGGCGAGTGACATACAGGAAGAGAACTAGTCAAAACTGAAAGCCAAAACACTTCTTTACATCTGCTTATCTTCTCTTGCTTGAAGCTGGCAACTCCCTTCAGTTTCTCACCAGAACATAGCTTATCTTTCTTTCTCAAGTTCACATAATCACAGCCTCAACTCTAAACATTTCTGCACAGTATTTTCCATTCATAGTGGCATCCATCTTTGCAATACATAGAAGCACATTTAAAACACATACATAACTCAATTAATAATGCGCCAGGAGATTTTTTTATTTTGGGGGGGGGGGGAGTAGATTTTGGGGCTGTCTGGAAGTGCCTCTTATTATTACTTTACAACAGTTCCACAGAGGCCATCCCATGACACATGACCACTTCTGGGAGCCACCTGTGGGAATCCCTACTCCTGATTGAAGAAGGAGGGGAAAACAGGGGAAAGCGGGAAGCAGACAGGAAAAGGACATGGGATGGCTGTCCACTCCCGAAACTGGACCTTGCTGGAGCAAGATAATAATAATAACTTTATCCTGCTGCCATCTTCCCAAAGGGACTCAGGGTGGCTTACAGACTCTTCCAAACACTTTTTACCTACATCTTTCCTATGTTACGGTGGGGACCAGGTAAATGACCTTGGAGGGCCACATCTGGCCCATGGCCTTAGTTTGAGGATCCTTGAGTTAGAGAGTAAGGAGAAATGATTGGGGAAAATTGTGGAAAATGGTTTACTCATGACAGATGGATTTCATGGCTGATCTTTGGCATGATAGATTCTTCTTACATTATGAAAGGATGAGCTGGGATAATTTCTTTAGTTTAATTTAGGGGAAGAGTAATAGCAGTTTCTGTTGCAGAGTACTAGCACTTTATTGACTTTCTGTAGAAAATATATGTATGCTTTTATGAGCTTTGATTTTGATTTTAGTAGCTCATATATGTTGTAGTAAGAATGATGATGAATTATGATAGATGAAAGTGGTATAGCTTGATTGTAACTGCTGGAGAGAAGACTAGATGTCACTTTTACCTTTTCTATTCTTTCTTTTTATTTTGGATCTTTATCCTTTTAAAAATAAGAATGGAATGGCGTACGGCAAGGCTGCATACTCTCACCCAACCTTTTTAACTTGTATGCAGAACACATCATGCGATGTGCAGGGCTTGATGAATGCAAAGCTGGGGTGAAAATTGCTGGAAGAAACATTAACAACCTCAGATATGCAGATGACACCACTCTGATGGCCGAAAGCGAGGAGGAGCTGAGGAGTCTTCTAATCAAGGTGAAAGAAGAAAGCGCAAAAGCCGGGTTGCAGCTAAACATCAAAACAACCAAGATTATGGCAACAAGAATGATTGACAACTGGGAAATAGAGGGAGAAAACGTGGAGGCCATGACAGACTTTGTATTTCTAGGCGCAAAGATTACTGCAGATGCAGACTGTGGCCAGGAAATCAGAAGACGCTTACTTCTTGGGAGGAGAGCAATGTCCAGTCTCGATAAAATAGTAAAGAGTAGAGACATCAGACTGGCAACAAAGATCCGCCTAGTCAAAGCCATGGTATTCCCTGTAGTAACCTACGGATGTGAGAGCTGGACCTTAGGGAAGGCTGAGCGAAGGAAGATCGATGCTTTTGAGCTGTGGTGTTGGAGGAAAGTGCTGAGAGTGCCTTGGACTGCGAGAAAATCCAACCAGTCCATCCTCCAGGAAATAAAGCCCGACTGCTCACTGGAGGGAAGGATACTAGAGACAAAGTTGAAGTACTTTGGCCACATCATGAGGAGACAGCAAAGCCTAGAGAAGACAATTATGCTGGGGAAAGTGGAAGGCAAAAGGAAGAGGGGCCGACCAAGGGCAAGATGGATGGATGGCATCCTTGAAGTGACTGGACTGACCTTGAAGGAGCTGGGGGTGGTGACGGCCGACAGGGAGCTCTGGCGTGGACTGGTCCATGAGGTCACGAAGAGTCGGAGACGACTGAACGAATGAACAACAACAACATATATCTTTTTTTTTCTTTTTCTATATTATATTCCTGTTTGATTTATTTTATGTTTCCTTTTTTGTTCAATGTTATTGTAGATGAAGAAAATCTCAATAAAAATTACCTGGAAGATTTGTTGTGAGGGTAGAAAAAAATAGTAAAGCCTGTGGAGATTAAAACACAGAAATAGTTATTATTGGAAAAATTGTCTGTATTATAGAAGAAGCCTTGTGAAATTCATTGTAGCTTCACCATTTATTGTTTAAGCAATGTTTTACCATTCTTAAGCTTCATAACAGATATATAAAATAGGTCATGTGACAGAACGGTAAGAACATGTATTAGCCTAATGCAGCAGGAGGTCTATTAAAAATGAGAATGGGTTTCTCTAGGAATATCATGCAGAGACAAAAATGGTTTTGATATAAAACTAGGATCCATGCTCACCAAGATATCATACAACAATGGCAGGCTACCATTACCTCCTCAGAACCCTTCCCTTCGCTCTCTTCCTTTACAGACAATCAACCTTAACGAATATTAACCAGAATTTCTAGAGATAAATGAGGTTTTACCTTCACTATAAATTGTATATCTATTGCAAATGTTCTTTCTGAATATGTGAAAAAACACTACTCACAGATATCTTGAATCTATTGGAATACAAACCAAGAGCTGGCTTTAAAGAAACTTGAACATAAAATAAACAGGATTGTCCTGACTTTCAAGAAGGAACTACAAGCCCCAATTGAAATTCCTTAGGATAGAATCATAGAATAGCACCATAGAATCAAAGAGTTGGAAGAGACCTCATGGGCCATCCAGTCCAACCCCCTGCCAAGAAGCAGGAATATTGCATTCAAATCACCCCTGACAGATGGCCATCCAGCCTCTGTTTAAAAGCTTCCAAAGAAGGAGCCTACACCACACTCCGGGGCAGAGAGTTCCACTGCTGAACGGCTCTCACAGTCAGGAAGTTCTTCCTCATGTTCAGATGGAATCTCCTCTCTTGTAGTTTGAAGCCATTGTTCCGCGTCCTAGTCTCCAGGGAAGCAGAAAACAAGCTTGCTCCCTCCTCTCTGTGCCTTCCTCTCACATATTTATACATGGCTATCATATCCCCTCTCAGCCTTCGCTTCTTCAGGCTAAACATGCCCAGCTCCTTTAGCCACTCCTCATAGGGCTTGTTCTCCAGATCTTTTATCATTTTAGTCGCTCTCCTCTGGACACATTCCAGCTTGTCAATATCTCTCTTGAACTGTGGTGCCCAGCATTGGACACAATATTCCAGGTGTGGTCTAACCAAAGCGGAATAGAGGGGTAGCATGACTTCCTTAGATCTAGACACTATGCTCCTATTGATGCAGGCCAAAATCCCATTGGCTTTTTTTGCCGCCACATCACATTGTTGGCTCATGTTTAACTTGTTGTCCACGAGGACTCCAAGATCTTTTTCACAGGTACTGCTCTCGAGCCAGGCGTCACCCATTCTGTATCTTTGCATTTCGTTTTTCCTGCCAAAGTGGAGTATCTTGCATTTGTCACTGTTGAACTTCATTTTGTTAATTTTGGCCCATCTCTCTAATCTGTCAAGATCGTTTTGAATCCTGCTCCTGTCCTCTGGAGTATTGGCTATCCCTCCCAATTTGGTGCATCTACACTGTACAATAGGTTTGGTTGATCTTGTTCGGAAGTTTCTAAAATCGGAATGAATTCATATTTAAATGACTTTTAAAACAATTTCGAGCCATGCTGGAATACTGTGAGGAGTAATAACGAATTGTCTTGAAGAAAGTTCATGGGTAGAGAGCGAGTCCTTGAAGAGAGTGAAGTCCAGGAATGTAGCAGAATTCAAAAAGCCACCAAAGGGAGTCTATGGAGTTCCACTGGGTCAAGACGCAAAGCCCTGCAGCACTGGGATGGAAGCCGGTCCCATGGTCCTTGGAAAACTACAGCTCTCTCTCTCTCGAGAGAGAGAGAGAGAGAGAGGCAGAGACCCCAAGGTCTAGCCATTCCAAAGTTTCATGGGGTCCTCATTGTTGTTAAGGCCTTGACAAATTGACCAAGACTTAACCCCTATTGTGCAGTCTGGTACCTTTGTCCTTTGCAGAGCTATAAGTCACCATCTCTTGTTTTTTTTTGGGGGGGGGGGGGTCATGCTCGGCTTCACATTGATGAAGTCGGGGTTAATGTCTTTTTCATTGGGTAAGGTCCCCGGCCAAGGACTCCATTTTCACTCTGTTGGAAACTAGGCAAGTGGAGTCTATATATCTATAGAATGTTCAGGGTGGGAGAAATACTCTTGTTTGCTTGAGGCAAGTGTGAATATTGCAATTGGCTACCTTGATTAGCATTGAATGGCCTGCAGCTTCAAAGAGGGGCTGATTTCTGTGTTAGGAGGTGTTAGCGGGCCTGGATTGTTTCATATCAGGAATTCCCCCATTAGGTTCTTGTGGGTTTTTTCGGGCTATAGAGCCATGTTCTAGAGGCATTTCTCCTGACGTTTCGCCTGCATCTATGGCAAGCATCCTCAGCGGTAGTGAGGTCTGTTGGAATTAGGACAATGGGTTTATATATCTGTGGAATGGCTGGGGTGGGGCAAGGAGCTCTTCCCTGCTGCAGTTAGGTGTGAATGTTTAGCTGATCACCTTCATTCCCCCATTCATTCATTCATTCATTCCCCCATTGTTTGAGTGTTTCTCTTTATGTACTTCTTGATTTTAGAGTTTTTTTTTGTTACTGGTAGTCTGATTTTGTTCATTTTTATGGTTTCCTCCTTTCTGTTGAAATTGTCCACATTCTTGTGGATTTCAGTGGCTTCTCTTTGTAGTCTGATGTGGTAGTTGTTAGTATGGGCCAGCAATTCTGTCTTCTCAAATGATCTGCTGTGTCCGGGTTGGTTCATCAGGTGCTGTGCTATGGCTGACTTCTCTGGTTAAAGTAGTCTGCAGTGCCTTTCATGTTCCTTGATTTGTTGTTATTATTATTATTATTATTATTATTATTATTATTATTACCTTTACTTATACCCCGCAAAATCTCCCGTAGGACTCGATGCAGCTTACAAAGGCCAAGGCTGCTGACAATCAACAACATACAATACACAATAAACTCATAAGCAAATAATAAAACATTAAGCAAAACAATAGAATAGTAAGACAATGACACCGTGACACAATTAAAAACCTAAAGGCCGGGCCAAATGTAATGGACAATTGAAAATGCTGAAACTTGACAGGTAATATGTAGAGGTATATGGAGGTAGGTGCAATGTGCAGATAATCCTGAGTCTCTAGCAAAGTGCATTTGGGACTTGAGGCCAGGAGTTTCCTATTCTGGAAAGGCACACTGGAACAGCCAGGTCTTCAGGCTCTTCCTAAAGACAGCCAACGTTGGGCTTGCCTGATGTCCTTTGGGAGAGAGTTCCAGAGTTGGGGGGCCAACACAGAGAAGGCCCTGTCCCTCGTCCCCACCAAACGCGCCTGCGATGCAGGTGGGATCGTGAGCAGGGCCTCTCCAGATGATCGAAGGAGCGTGTGGGTTCGTAAACGGAGATGTGGTCACGCAGGTAGGCAGGTCCCAAACCGTTTAGGGCTTTGTAGGTGAGCACCTGCACCTTGAATTGGGATTGGAAAATGAACGGCAGCCATTGGAGCTCCTTGAACAGGAGGGTTGACCTCTCTCTGTAAGGAGCACCAGTTAACATCCTGGCTGCCACCCGCTGGACTAGCTGAAATTTCCGAGCTGTTTTCAAGGGCAGCTCCATGTAGAGCGCATTACAGTAATCCAATCTAGAGCATCTGGCCAATGCTTTGCTTGGTGGTCCCTATGTAGACTTGTCCACAGCTGCATGGTGGCCAATTGCAACATTCACACTTGCCTCAATCAGACAAGAGTCTTTCTCCCACCCTGGACATTCCATAGATATATAAACTCCACTTGCCTAGTTTCCAAGAGACCACACAAACTCTGAGGATGCCTGCCATAGATGAGGGCAAAAGGTCAGGAGAGAATGCTTCTGGAACATGGCCCAACAGCCCGGAAAACTCACAGCAACTCTATGAAACCATTCACTTTCATTAATACATTGCATAACATTTGGCCTACCTCCCATCTCTGATTTTGTTGCAAAAATAAAATCAGTCACAGAAAGGGATCATTATGCGTGGTGGGTTTTTTCTTCAACTTCAAAAATATCTAAGGTTGGCACTGGTCATTGTGTTGTCAGGTGACTATGGCAACATCCACTATGGCAACAACAGAGAACACAGCAAAAATTATTATGTAGAGGAGACAGTCATCAGAAAGCAGATACTGGGTTCAATATTGTCTAACAGATAGAGTGATTTGTGTGTATGTATATAGTGGCAGATGCATCCTGTTGGAGTACATCTTAACTGCCAGTGGAATTATTATCTGTACAGGAGAATGAAGGGGCACCATTTTGTTCTTCATCTATGCCACCAAAACGCGCCTCTCTGCCCCTGACAAAGAGAAGAATAAGTTAGTACCCTATATAAGACTGTAAGTACAACAAAACTGAAGAGCTCTTGCTGAGCTAAAGACCTGTTCTACTGCAGGATTAGCATAATAGTTACTCTGGCCCTGGCTGGATTTCTACTTGTTGGACTTTTACTTATTCTGACATAATGCAATCTGTAATGAAATGCTTCCTAAAAACAGGAATGGCAAAATATTCTGTACATTTTCTTCTCCTGGCCATATATATTGCTGAGTAATATGAATTCCAAACATGAAGCAAATGGTGCTACACTAGCTATTCATCTTTCTTGGTCAACAATAAGTTGATACAACACCATCTACTACAGGAAATGTTGGATTCTGTGGGTTTTTCTGAGTCCGCCTCGGTCTTTTTTGTCCTGAAATGTTTTCACTCAGATAATGGCTACATTGGGAAAAAACACTGTTGACATTTTTACAATATCTCTTTTCCTCATGATAACTCTTTCAGGAGTGAATTTCCCTTCCGATGGGCATATTTCTCTCACTTCCTGTTGTCCCACCTCCGTTCTTAACTATGAGTTATTTCATGCCCAAATTCTGCTCCCACCCCTTTTTCAAGGCCGCCATCTGGTCTCCAGCTTAATTCAACTATGAATGAGATTGTGCTACCCTCCTCACTGTTGATCTCATGACTGGGTGCCTACCTTTTGGTTTATAACCTTTTTATCTTGTAATTAACAATAGTGAAAAGGCTTAAGCCAAAATTCTTATAGGCAGTTGCATTTTGTAAACCAGCAATACATCTTTGTTGTGTTCTGTGCCCTCACATCATTTCCAGCATTTGGTTGCCCTAAGGCAATGCTATTATAGAATCATAGAATCATAGAATCAAAGAGTTGGGTTCTCCAGACCCTTTATCATTTTAGTCGCTCTCCTCTGGACACATTCCAGCTTGTCAACATCTCTCCTGAATTGCGGTGCCCAGAATGGGACACAATATTCTAGGTGTGGTCTAAGCAGAATAGAGGGGTAGCAGAATAGAGGGGTAGCATTACTTCCCTGGACCTAGACACTATGCTCCTATTGATGCAGGCCAAAATCCCATTGGCTTTTTTTGCCGCTACATCACATTGTTGGCTCATGTTTAATTTGTTGTCCACGAGGACTCCAAGATCTTTTTCAAGCCAGGCGTCCCCCATGCTGTATGTTTGCATTTCGTTTTTCCTGCCAAAGTGGAGTATCTTGCATTTGTCACTGTTGAACTTCATTTTGTTAGTTTTGGCCCATCCCTCTAATCTGTCAAGATCGTTTTGAATCCTGCTTCTGTCCTCTGGAGTATTGGCTATTCCTCCCAATTTGGTGTCGTCTGCAAACTTGATGATCCTGCCTTCTAGCCCTTCATCTAAGTCATTAATAAAGATGTTGAACAGGACCGGGCCCAGGACGGAACCCTGCGGCACTCCACTTGTCACTTCTTTCCAGGATGAAGAGGAAGCATTGGTGAGCACCCTCTGGGTTCGTCCATTTCCAGGCTACATTGTCCAGCTTTGCCTTCCTCGGAGGCTGAGAGAGCATTACTTCCCCAAAGTCACCCAGTGGGTTTTCGTGGCTGGGCTAGGATGTGAACCCTGATCTCCAGAGTCATACTCCAACATTCGGATTGCCTTTTCCAATATTAATGTATGCTAGGATTATTATTTAATATGTTATATTTCCTCCAATGAGCTCAAACTCCAGAAAAATTAATTCATTACTCATTCTAATGAAAAATAAATATAATTCAGTTGACCTTTTCACTGGGGAATTTTCAACTTAATGCATTGCTAAATTGACTAGTCAGTTTCTATCTTTGACTAGAGTGGTAATCAACCCATTTAAGCAGTGTTTCCTTTGATACTCCATGATACTCTCAAATCAGTTGTTTTGTGAGAACAGATGCTTACAGACATATTTCTCCTCCATCACCAGGGACAGCAAAACCCATTACGCAAAGTAAGCATTTGCAGTATAGTTGATTTTGCGCAGGGGCGCTCTTGGGGGAAAATAGGCCTTGACATATGCGAGTTGTAGTTACTGGGATGTATAGTTCACCTACAATCAAAGAGCATTCTGACCTCCAACAATGATGGAATTGAACCAAATATGGCACACAGAACTCCCACGACGAACAGAAAATATATATCAGTGATTGGTTGGGGGGGGGGGGGATGGTGGTGCCAAAATACTGTTTGCTTACCATTGAAAATTACCTAGGGCCGCCTCTGTCCATCACCCAGTTACAATTTCTAAGATGTTTGTTGAGGAGGGAGATAAAAATGTATGTGATACACGTGAAACCAAAACATGCAATCCAGACAAACTTCTAAAGTATCTGGAATGTGTTTTGATAGCACAATCCGTCCGTTTATGGTTTGTGACACACCTGAAGGCATGCCAACTTTGAACCAGCAACTATAGTTCAAGAGCTCTTAATTTGCAAGGAGCACATCTCAATAGTATGAACACTAAAATGTAGTCTAATGATTTAAAGCTCAGGGTTCAGTTAAATGCTCAAGAGCAAGTTAGACAGCTTTCCGTCAGTCAGTTGGCAATCCTCGATCTCTATCAAATCTCTTCCCCAGACCAGGCAGTAATGAAACATTAGTCTTGACAGGAAAGATCTGTGAACTAGTGAAGCATGGACAGCAATAAAACTATATTTTAAAAAAACTCAGGGGGAGAGTGGGTCCTTTGAAATGATAACAAAGAAAATAACTACACTCAGGTTCAAAAGAATTATTTGAAACAGGCCCAAAGGCTTTGAAAAGCTCACAGAACGAGAGGTTAAAAGAGGTAAAAATGGATATCAAAGAGAAAAAGATGTAGTCAAATATTTTGGTGGACTGGGAAATAAGGCAGTAATTGTGCAGCGTGGTTAAAAAGAAGATGAGGACGATAGCTAAACATGTAACATCTAAGACTGAGCAAAGCAAGGATTTGGAAATCATGGAGTTACATTGGCAAAGGTTACTGTCGCACTATACTAAGCTAACAAAACACTTACAAAGAGATGTAACAAAGGAGATTTGAAAGATCTGGGAACTCAACCTATAAGCCCTTCTAACTGAAATCATGTGCGCCTTTTCACAGTTAGTTAATTTAATAAAGGAAGTCCTTTACATAGTATTACACACAACTTGTTCAAAGCCTTTCACTTGTAAGTATAAGGAAATGCTTAAAAGTACAGCCAAACTTCTCAGCACAACCAAGACAACTGCTTTATTACTCTTATAAGCAGGAGCAAAATGCCAATTTCTGTCAAGATAACTGCAGGAGGGGAAAAGCCCGAAGCTTCTTATCCCCTTTCTCAACCCCTGGATTCAACAGGCAGGAAGGTAAAAATTAAATCTCTTCATCTTTTAATGGTGAAATGTGGGAATGAAAGGCACAATCTGAACTTTCAGGAAATTGCTACATTTCTCTGGATCTTTCTGGTGGGTCAAAAAGGTTGCTTACCCCTGTATAACGGCATACACTGAACTTTCAGGATATTAAGTTCCATGGATCTTTATACAATTAAACAAATTTCAAGTTGTATTATCGAAGGCTTTCATGGCTGGAATCACTGGGTTGTTGTAGGTTTTTCGAGCTATATGGCCATGTTCTAGAGGCATTCTCTCCCAACATTTCACCTGCATCTATGGCAAGCATCCTCAGAGGTGAGGTCTGAGGTGAAGACCTCACCTCTGAGGATGCTTGCCATAGTTGCCGGCAAAATGTCAGGAGAGAATGCCTCTAGAACATGGCCATATAGCTCGAAAATCCTACAACAACCCAATTTCAAGTTGGACACCACCTGATAAAGACAATATGCATTTTCTCTATCTGAGATGCTTTAAAACCAGGGCACTAATATTACTTATTCTCCGCTGGTTCTATGACTCTATGGCTCAACGTGATAGTGTGTTGTAGTTTTGCCATGTCAACATATGAAAATCTCAGGACCAAGGAGAGAGTTGGAGAGAGCCAGGGTCCTTCCACATAGCCTATAACTCAGAATATCAAGGTAGATGATACACAATATCTGCTTTGAAGTGGATTATCTGAGTCCACATTGCTATATAATCCAGTTCAATGTGGATTTTATACAGCTGTGTGGAAGGGGCCCTAGTGGGTTCACATCTTAGCCACGTCATGCCATATGGAATGAGTGGAACACCAGTATTCCAATTGTGAACCTTCTTTTAAAAATCCTAGCAGCAGAGCCACAAGAGACCCCCCCAACCGAATATGAGTCAGGAAGTCCTTCCTCATGTTCAGATGGAATCTCCTCTCTTGTAGTTTGAAGCCATTGTTCCGCGTCCTAGTCTCCAAGGAAGCAGAAAACAAGCTTGCTCCCTCCTCCCTGTGGCTTCCTCTCACATATTTATACATGGCTATCATATCTCCTCTCAGCCTTCTCTTCTTCAGGCTAAACATGCCCAGTTCCCTAAGCCGCTCCTCATAGGGCTTGTTCTCCAGACTCTTGATCATTTTAGTCACCCTCCTCTGGACACATTCCAGCTTGTCAATATCTCTCTTGAATTGTGGTGCCCAGAATTGGACACAATATTCCAGATGTGGTCTAACCAAAGCAGAATAGAGGGGTAGCATTACTTCCTTAGATCTAGACACTATGCTCCTATTGATGCAGGCCAAAATCCCATTGGCTTTTTTTGCCGCCACATCACATTGTTGGCTCATGTTTAACTTGTTGTCCACGAGGACTCCAAGATCTTTTTCACAGGTACTGCTCTCGAGCCATATCTAATGCTTCATCCCAGATTTGACCCTGAAATGATTTAAATATCTGAAATGACTTTGGGTAAAACACCACAGAGCTATAACTAGGAAAAATATGAAGTTTCCTACCTTGACTTCTCCATCTTACCCCTCCTGCCATCCATTAGCAGAAACAAAAAGCCTATTATTCAAAGGGAGATGAGGCACTGCAACTTAACTGCCAGGTTGTTCTGCTGCTATGGTGTTTGATTGAAGTGTACAAGTGACAGCTATGATTTTGGAACAACCTGACAAGCACCTTCTAATGTGTCATTCAATGGCTGGTTTTTAATATCATTTTTCAATATGTTTTAACAATGCTTGAACTTTCAAAAGAACTCAGATCGGCTAATAGCAAAATAATTAGGTACTGTAAATCAAGTGGCAAGATGTCAACTTAGAATGCATAGTAGGAGAACGGAAATAATTTAGTGCATGAAAACCCCCCTAATGATGAAACTCAGTTGCATTGTGTTGCTTTGTAGGTTTAATGAAGTTATCTGCAAACAAAAGAAAGGTTGCTACGTGCTTTTATGTATGTCAAAGTATTCAGAAATCCAACTCATCTGAAAAATGGTTGGGGAAATTTTCTTCAGAAAAAAGCATGTTGTGTGTCTGTTTGTGTATACCTTGCTTTTCTGGACAACCAGAATCCCCCAGCTAGCAGGGCCATTGTGGAGTCCAATAACATAAGTTTTAAAAACTTGGCACTTTGATAACAGGTACAGAATGTGGAAAGAGTGAATGCAAGTACACAGCTCACTGTGGCAGTTAGCTTTTGCAATACTGGGGATTGAAGGAGTCATTTTTGTGCATTTTCCCTGAAATTAACCTGTATTCCTCCCAAAATTTTTGTGCATTTTCCCTGAAATTAACCTGTATTCCTCCCAAAATTATTATTATTATTTGCTTTGAGATATATGCCACAGTAGTAAGCTTTGCAGATTGAATTCATATTTGTCTTCCAGTAACCAATGCAAAAGGAAGCATGTCAAACGCAAGATGTGTAGGTAAGGAAAAACACATGTCATGATATATATGTATTCTCCCCTATGAACCATCAAGGGTGTTAAGATCTTCTCAAGAGGCCCTGCTCTCGGTCCCGTAACCTTCGCAGTCGCGTCTGGTGGGAATGAGAGACAGGGCCTTTTCTGTGGTGGCCCCCCTGGCTATGGAACTCTCTCCTGAATGAAATTAGATCTGCCCCCTCCCTCCTGACCTTTAGAAAGCTAGTGAAATCCTGGCTGTGGAACGAGGCACAAGCTGGAATGTGTCCAAAAGAGGGCGACTAAAATGATCAAGGGTCTGGAGAACAAGCCCTATGAGGAGCGGTTTAAGGAGCTGGGCATGTTTAGCCTGAAGAAGAGAAGCCTGAGAGATGATAGCCATGTATAAATATGTGAGAGGAAGCCACAGGGAGGAGGGAGCAAGCTTGTTTTCTGCTTCCTTGGAGACTAGGACGCGGAACAATGGCTTCAAACTACAAGAAAGAAGATTCCATCTGAACATGAGGAAGAACTTCCTGACTGTGAGAGCCGTTCAGCAGTGGAACTCTCTGCCCGGAGTGTGGTGGAGGCTCCTTCTTTGGAAGCTTTTAAACAGAGGCTGGATGGCCATCTGTCAGGGGTGATTTGAATGCAATATTCCTGCTTCTTGGCAGGGGGTTGGACTGGATGGCCCAGGAGGTCTCTTCCAACTCTTTGATTCTATGATTCTATGATTTGCAGAGTGATGTCTGAAACCAGTAATTGACTAAAGTTATTAACCACAATGTGCGGACTGAGTTGGACATGATTTAATCTTGACGAATGGTCTATATGTATTTTATCTTATACGTATTTTTAACTGATTGTTTATGAATGATGTTTTAAATATTTGTATTGTTGGCATTGAATTCTTGATGTTAGCCAGTCTGAGTCCCTCTGCGGAGGTAGAAAAGATTGGGATATAAAAATCTTAAATAAATAAATATACAGACAACTTGTACCATTTAAAGGATTCATGCTAAAAATTCAATGAAAACATCAGATCTTTTGATAGTCAGCTATATCTGCTCCAAGAGTGTGGGGCTATAAGTTCTTGTGGGGTTTTTCGGGCTATATGGCCATGTTCTAGAGGCATTTCTCCTGACGTTTCGCCTGCATCTATGGCAAGCATTCTCAGAGGTGAGGCACCTCACCTCTGAGGATCAGGGGCGGCCCGTCCATTACTCGAAGTAAGCGGTGGCGGAATACTTTTTTTGCCAGGGGGCGCTGTTCTGTCCTTAGGCCACGCCTCCTCCTGCAGGCCCCATGCGCCCTCCACAGCCTTCTTCTAATGGAGAAGCGCAGGCCCCGCCCACTAGGCGAGAGGGAAGTCCTCCCTCCCTCCCTCCACGTGCTGCTGCCAGGAGGGAGGCAGCCAGCCAGGCTCTTTCGCTTTCCCTTTCCTTTCTATTGTTGGTGGAGCTCAGAATGTTCGTTGGTGCTTGGTAAACTGCAATTCCCAAATGTCAGGGTCTATTTTTCCCAACCCCCTCTCCAGTATTTTCTGTTAGTCATGGAAGTCCTGTATGCCAAGTATGGTTCAGTTCTATTATTGGTGGAGTTCAGAATGCTCTTTGGTGCTTGGTGAAGCATTCTCACCTGATGTTTCACCCACATCTATGGCAGGCATCCTCAAGAGGCTGTGAGGTCTGTTTGTAACTAGGCAAGTGGGGTTTATATATCTGTGGAATGTCCAGGGTGGGAAAAAGAACTCATGTCTGCTTGAGGTAAGTGTGAATGTTGCAATTGGTCATCTTGATGAGTATTTAATGGCCTTGCAGCTTCGAAGCCGAGCTAGTTGCTGCCCAGGAATCCTTTGTTGGGAGCGGTTAACTGGCCCTGATTGCTTTATGTCAGGAATTCCCCCCCTTTTTTAGTGTTGCTCTTTATTTATTGTTCTGATTTTAGAGGGTTATTTTAGAGGGTACTGGTAGCCAGATTTTGGGCGAGGGGTGAGCGAGGCATTCTCTCCTGACATTTTACCTGCATCTATGGCAAGCAGCATCCTCAGAGGTAGTGAAGTCTATATTTATAAGGGTTTATATTTATGTGGAATAATGACCAGGGTGGGACAAAGGACTCTTGTCTGCTGGAGCGAGGTGTGAATGTTTCAACTGACCACCTTGATTAGCATTTGATGGCCTGGCAGTGCCTGGAGCAATCTTTTGTGGAGAGGTGATTAGATGTCCCTGATTGGGTTATTGTAGGTTTTTTCAGGCCATATGGCCATGGCCTAGAGGCATTTTCTCCTGACTTTTCGCCTGCATCTATGGCGAGCGAGAGGGGCGAGCGAGGCATTCTCTCCTGACGTTTTGCCTGCATCTATGGCAAGCAGCATCCTCAGAGGTAGTGAAGTCTATATTTATAAGGGTTTATATTTATGTGGAATAATGACCAGGGTGGGACAAAGGACTCTTGTCTGCTGGAGCGAGGTGTGAATGTTTCAACTGACCACCTTGATTAGCATTTGATGGCCTGGCAGTGCCTGGAGCAATCTTTTGTGGAGAGGTGATTAGATGTCCCTGATTGGGTTATTGTAGGTTTTTTCAGGCCATATGGCCATGGCCTAGAGGCATTTTCTCCTGACTTTTCGCCTGCATCTATGGCGAGCGAGAGGGGCGAGCGAGGCATTCTCTCCTGACGTTTTGCCTGCATCTATGGCAAGCAGCATCCTCAGAGGTAGTGAAGTCTATATTTATAAGGGTTTATATTTATGTGGAATAATGACCAGGGTGGGACAAAGGACTCTTGTCTGCTGGAGCGAGGTGTGAATGTTTCAACTGACCACCTTGATTAGCATTTGATGGCCTGGCAGTGCCTGGAGCAATCTTTTGTTGAGAGGTGATTAGATGTCCCTGATTGGGTTATTGTAGGTTTTTTCAGGCCATATGGCCATGGCCTAGAGGCATTTTCTCCTGACTTTTCGCCTGCATCTATGGCGAGCGAGAGGGGCGAGCGAGGCATTCTCTCCTGACGTTTTGCCTGCATCTATGGCAAGCAGCATCCTCAGAGGTAGTGAAGTCTATATTTATAAGGGTTTATATTTATGTGGAATAATGACCAGGGTGGGACAAAGGACTCTTGTCTGCTGGAGCGAGGTGTGAATGTTTCAACTGACCACCTTGATTAGCATTTGATGGCCTGGCAGTGCCTGGAGCAATCTTTTGTTGAGAGGTGATTAGATGTCCCTGATTGGGTTATTGTAGGTTTTTTCAGGCCATATGGCCATGGCCTAGAGGCATTTTCTCCTGACTTTTCGCCTGCATCTATGGCGAGCGAGAGGGGCGAGCGAGGCATTCTCTCCTGACGTTTTGCCTGCATCTATGGCAAGCAGCATCCTCAGAGGTAGTGAAGTCTATATTTATAAGGGTTTATATTTATGTGGAATAATGACCAGAGTGGGACAAAGGACTCTTGTCTGCTGGAGCGAGGTGTGAATGTTTCAACTGACCACCTTGATTAGCATTTGATGGCCTGGCAGTGCCTGGAGCAATCTTTTGTGGAGAGGTGATTAGATGTCCCTGATTGGGTTATTGTAGGTTTTTTCAGGCCATATGGCCATGGCCTAGAGGCATTTTCTCCTGACTTTTCGCCTGCATCTATGGCGAGCGAGAGGGGCGAGCGAGGCATTCTCTCCTGACGTTTTGCCTGCATCTATTGCAAGCAGCATCCTCAGAGGTAGTGAAGTCTATATTTATAAGGGTTTATATTTATGTGGAATAATGACCAGGGTGGGACAAAGGACTCTTGTCTGCTGGAGCGAGGTGTGAATGTTTCAACTGACCACCTTGATTAGCATTTGATGGCCTGGCAGTGCCTGGAGCAATCTTTTGTGGAGAGGTGATTAGATGTCCCTGATTGGGTTATTGTAGGTTTTTTCACCATTGCCTAGAGGCATTTTCTCCTGACTTTTCGCCTGCATCTATGGCGAGCGAGAGGGGCGAGCAAGGCATTCTCTCCTGACGTTTTGCCTGCATCTATGGCAAGCAGCATCCTCAGAGGTAGTGAAGTCTATATTTATAAGGGTTTATATTTATGTGGAATAATGACCAGGGTGGGACAAAGGACTCTTGTCTGCTGGAGCAAGGTGTGAATGTTTCAACTGACCACCTTGATTAGCATTTGATGGCCTGGCAGTGCCTGGAGCAATCTTTTGTTGAGAGGTGATTAGATGTCCCTGATTGGGTTGTTGTAGGTTTTTTCAGGCCATATGGCCATGGCCTAGAGGCATTTTCTCCTGACTTTTCGCCTGCATCTATGGCGAGCGAGAGGGGCGAGCGAGGCATTCTCTCCTGACGTTTTGCCTGCATCTATGGCAAGCAGCATCCTCAGAGGTAGTGAAGTCTATATTTATAAGGGTTTATATTTATGTGGAATAATGACCAGGGTGGGACAAAGGACTCTTGTCTGCTGGAGCGAGGTGTGAATGTTTCAACTGACCACCTTGATTAGCATTTGATGGCCTGGCAGTGCCTGGAGCAATCTTTTGTTGAGAGGTGATTACAGATGTCCCTGATTGGGTTGTTGTAGGTTTTTTCAGGCCATATGGCCATGGCCTAGAGGCATTTTCTCCTGACTTTTCACCTGCATCTATGGCGAGCGAGAGGGGCGAGCGAGGCATTCTCTCCTGACGTTTTGCCTGCATCTATGGCAAGCATCCTCTACTAGTGAGGTCTGTTGGAAGTAGGAAAAAGGGTTTATATATTTATGTGGAATAATGACCAGGGTGGGACAAAGGACTCTTGTCTGCTGGAGCGAGGTGTGAATGTTTCAACTGACCACCTTGATTAGAGGGCCCGCCAGAGTGAGTGCCTGCCTTCCCTCCTTAATAATAATTTTAATTTCTCCTCCCTATTCTACTAAATTAATAATTAAATTTAAAAAATATTGAAAAAATATTGAAAAAAAAGGGCGCCATCTTTACAAAATGTTTTGTAAATATTTACGAAATTTCGTAAATACCGAACTTTTTTTTTGAAAATTTTGTAATTATTTTATATATCGAAACAAAAAAAAACCCCAATTACAAAACGATTTTAGAAACAAATTTTTGCGTTGTTACCCAGGCCTAATAGATAGATAGATAGATAGATAGATAGATAGATAGATAGATAGATAGATAGTGATTGGTTTTGGGGGGGGGGGGGCGCCAAAATACTGTTCGCTTACCATTGAAAATTACCTAGGGCCGCCTCTGCTGAGGATGCTTGCCATAGATGCAGGCGAAACGTCAGGAGAAATGCCTCTAGAACATGGCCATATAGCCCGAAAAAACCCACAAGAACTTAGTGATTCCGGCCATGAAATCCTTCAACAATACAGTGTGGGGCTATCTTTGGCAGTGAGTCACAATGGATATATAATCTTTCCAGTTTGAGGGGTATGTCTTTATATGCCAGTTGCTCAAGTACAAACAGCAGGAAGCTGTTGCATTTGTGTCCTGCTTCTGCTTTTTTTCCCATACACAGCAATCTGGTTACCGTGTAAGCAGAATGCTGGACTAGTTTTCATTTGGTAAAGTTCTTATTATGTTCTCTCAGTTTCCAGTGGTAAAATCTGTTACTTTGATTGTAGAAAGTTTATTAGGTAGAAAAATGGGTAGCCGCCAGGCAAGTTTTCTTCCACAATTTTATCTTAAATTCCCTGTTATAAAAGGCCCTCTTGAGAACCTAAAATGCTCTGAAGAGTTACAAAGTGGTAAAATCCTTTTCTATACTTTTTGGCATCAGTGTGGAGGGGTTATTCAAAAATCATCTGGGGATAGTACAAATGCAGCAAACAGGACACATTTTTCTCATTTTAATTTAAGAATATGTAGGGCTAATTGCTAATACCAAATAGAGTACCTCAATGGAATCAATAGAGTGTACATACCATATCTATATATAAAAAAATGCTCTGTGCATAATGAGTACCTTAAAAAAAAAAAGAACCAATGAACGAAATCACACCAAATTTGGCAACAAAATGTCTCACAACACAAGGAGTGACCATCACTCAATAAATTATGATTTTGTCATTTGGGAGTTGTAGTTGCTGGGATTTATAGTTCACCTACAATCAAAGAGCATTCTGAACCCCATCAACGATGGAATTGAACCAAACTTGACACAGAGTTCTCCCATGACCAACAGAAAATACTGGAAGGGTTTGGTGGGCATTGACCTTGAGTTTGGGAGTTGTAGTTCACCTACATCTAGAGAGCACTGTGGACTCAAACAATGATGGATCTGGACCAAACTTGGCACAAGCACTCAATACGCCCAAATATGAACACAGATGGAGTTGGGGGGGGGGGGTAGACTTTGACATTTGGGAGTTGTAGTTACTGGGATTTATAGTTCACCTACAATCAAAGAGCATTCTGAACCCCACGAACGACAGAATCGGGGCAAGCTTCCCACACAGAACCCCCATGACCAACAGAAAATACTGAAGGCCATCCAGTCCAACTCCCTTCATCAGGGCAAGAAAATGTAATCAAAGTCCTCCTGACAAAGAGAGATCCAGCCATAGATATAGATAGATAGATAGATAGATAGATAGATAGATAGATAGATAGATAGATATTATTCACACACACAAAGAAATAGTATAATAGATTTGAAAGGGACCCTTAAAGAAGGACAATGATATGTTGCATGTTCCAGGGTGGGCAAACCAGACCCTCTCCAACACTGACAAAGAAACAGCAAGAAATACTGTTTACCCACAAGCATAAAGAAATTATATATATTAGAAACCAACACTTTCTCATTACTTTATTTTCCAGATCAACAGACTGGGCCACAGCAACGCATGGCAGGGGACAGCTAGTACTGTATATTTGTGCATACGTCAACATAAGTCAAGGACAAGTTTGGGGGCCAAAGTTAGGGATTTTGATATGACCAATGGATAAGTCAGGAGATGGGAAAGAGACAGTAGAGGAGGTCAGGGCTCTCTCAAGATGGATTAAGTTCTTGGCTTTTGTCATTCTACTTTGAAAGGGGATAGTTCCATTTCTGATATGGTTTGATACTTATATTGACCCACAGAGAAGCCAGACCAGGATTACTGGGTTGATTTTTTTTTTTTTACTAATATTTCTAAACTTATACATGGATATATACAGACCTCATCACATGGAGGTCCTTAAACCAGGGGACAGTCTGGGAATCCATCAGGCAACAAGGGAAACCATTGGTAAGTGCCCCGATCACCCTTTACCATCATACACTGTTTCCTGTCTGCCCCAAGCTTGGTCCAGTGCTGTCCCCAGCTTCGTCTGTGAGAACTCAGGTAGTCATGCATGTTCTCAGCGCTGCCTCTTAGCACACTGCTAAAACACAGCATGCAGGGAACTGGGGCAGAGCCCCACCAGAAGTAACCCTGCATCATGTGATAGGCTTCGGCGGGCTCCATCCTGGCTGTGTCTCTGCAGCGTCCTAGGATGGGCAAAAAGCTCCATGTGATGAGGTCCTTGTAGTACAGTTATACTGAAGTTAATGAAATAGATGTGTTCCTGGATATCACTTTGTAACTGAAAATCATATAATAATAATAATAATAATAATAATAATAATAATAATTTATTTATATACCGCTCTATCTCCCCGAGGGGACTCCCAGGTAACATCACAAAACATACAAAGTAAAACAACATAACCATAAGATTAACAAAACAATATAAGCATACAAATTGTTGCCATAACACACATATATTAAAAGTAAAAGTAAAAGATACACACTAACTGAGGAATTAATTTCACAGACCACAACAGAGTTCTTACAGCACAAGCTGATGAACGTTTGCCCAAAAGAAAGTCTTTCATGAACCAGCCTGGATACAGCATATTATTTGAGAACACAGAAATGCTGGGCCACACCAACAACCACCATGTCAGGCTACACAGAGAAGCCATTGAAATCCACAAGCATGTGGACAATTTCAACAAAAAGGAAGAGACCATGAAAATGAACAAAATCTGGCTACCAGTATTAAAAAACTCTAAAATTACAACAGCAAAACAGCAGAGAGGAAACAAACAGGCACATCTTAACGCCTCTTAACAGGGGATTTTCCCAGGCTCGGCCAGGCCTTCAAATGCTAATGAAGGTGGTCAGTTGAAACATTCACACCTAGCTCCAACAGACAAGAGTTCTTTGCCCCACCCCAGCCATTCCACAGATATATAAACCCATTGTCCTAATTCCAACAGACCTCACTACCTCTGAGGATGCTTGCCATAGATGCAGGCGAAACGTCAGGAGAAATGCCTCTAGAACATGGCCCTATAGCCCGAAAAAACCCACAAGAACCTAGTGATTCCAGCCATGAAAGCCTTCGACAATACAAAGTCTTTCATTGTTCAGTAGGGCTTACTCCTAGCTCAGTATGTGAACCAGTTCTGTTATAGTTATGGCTAATTTTCAGCTATAAAAACATGGAATACTATAATGCAAATAAAAACTGGTTTAACACATAAAAGGCAATAATCCATCAGCAAGCCAATGCACTTACTAATGCAGTACACGCAGGGCAATCACAGACTATTGGATCCAAACAATTACTTTTGAAATGAAAAATATGGTTTGTTGAACAAAAAATTGCTTTATTCTACAAAAGAGAAAAAAAAACACACCGCAGGATGTCAGTCATTGTCATCAGTGGTGATAGCTTGGAATATATTTGGTCTTCCTTTGGGTTTCTAAATCATCTTCACACTGTGCAAAAGGAATCAGCGAAAATAGCTATTACAAGTAGCTGTTCTGATATATGTGGCTCTGAGGAGGAATGCAGACTCTAATGGAGAGGGCTCTCTGCTGGGTGAAGAACCCCTGTGGATCGGAGCGACATTTCAGGGTCATACTCCCCACTTCTCGCCTGGCTTCTGCCTACTTCTTTTGCCATAGCATCTTTCATTATCAACTAAAACGACTGCAACTTTGAGTGACCTGAATTGTAGACTGACAATGTCTTGGGGAGAGTTGTTTACAAAGCTTACATAATCTTTATTAAAGCTCACTTTATCCACAGTTACTAAACTCCTGGTGATATTCATGATGAAACAGTCATCAGTAGAGTTATAGAAGTTTTTGGGACTGTAGTAGATAGGGGAAGGAACTTTTTCCAAGCTCTAGTTCTCTATATTCCTCAGTCATACACTGTAGTGATCAGGAACTTCCAGCAACTTCAGAAATCATACCCATCCAGGATATACTGCAGGCCCTCGGTATCTACTGTGGTTAGGTTCTGCCCCCCCACTCCCCCCGGGATAGAAAAACCCATAGATGCCTAAGTCCCATTCTATGTAATTGTCTAGTAAATTGTGCCTTTCATACAAATTGGCAAACAACTCAAAATGAATGCAGGAGAGAGACTGAGGATCTGTGAAATGGCAGAGAACTATGGCAGGTTTTGTATGCTTTCCTCTCTTTCTTCATAGAATCATAGAATCAAAGAGTTGGAAGAGACCTCATGGGCTATCCAGTCCAACCCCCTGCCAAGAAGCAGGAATATTGCATTCAAATCACCCCTGACAAATGGCCATCCAGCCTCTGCTTAAAAGCTTCCAAAGAAGGAGCCTCCACCACACTCCGGGGCAGAGAGTGTTGTCACCCATTCTGTATCTTTGCATTTCATTTTTTTCTGCCAAAGTGGAGTATCTTGCATTTGTCACTGTTGAACTTCATTTTGTTAGTTTTGGCCCATCTCTCTAATCTGTCAAGATCGTTTTGAATCCTGCTCCTGTCCCCTGGACTATTGGCTATCCCTCCCAATTTGGTGTCGTCTGCAAACTTGATGATCATGCCTTCTAGCCCTTCATCTAAGTCATTAATAAAGATGTTGAACAGCTTTATCAGCTTCACATGTCCTCTTAACATTGACACACACACCTCAGAATTTCGCATGGTAAGTCACAGCTCCTTAGGAATAAAACTGGTTACATTCCATATTCACAGCAATAGAATATAATAACAATATCTGATATACCTCCTCACATTGGAAATTGCAATAAAAAGAACCTATGCTTTAAAGTTATTGAAAAGTCATTCATGACAGTACTACTTCATATCTATATAAATAAAAATGTAATGTTCGTTTGTGCTACCATCAGAACTCAAAAACCACTGGGGGAATTGACACCAAATTTGGACACAAGACACCTAATAATCCAATTTTTGTCCTCCACTCAAAAAAAAATTGATTTTGTCATTTGGGAATTGTCATTGCTGGGATTTATAGTTTACCTACAATCAAAGAGCATTCCGAACTCCACCAGTGATGGAATTGGGCCAAACTTAGCACACAGGGTTCCCATGACCAACAGAAAAAACTGGAAGGGTTTGGTGGACATTGACCTTGAGTTTGGGAATTGTAGTTCACCCACATCCAGAGAGCACTGTGGACTCAAACAATGATGAATCTGGACCAAACTTGGCACGAATATTCCATATGCCCAAATATGAACACAGATGGAGTTTAAGGGAAATAGACCTTGACATTTGGGAGTTGAAGTTGCTGGGATTTATAGTTCACCTACAATCAAAGAGCATTCTGAACTCCACCAATGATGGAATTGAACCAAACATGGGATACAGGACTTCCATGACCAACAGAACACACTGGAAGGGTTTGGTGGGCATTGACCTTGAGTTTGGGAGTTGTAGTTCACTTACATCCAGAGAGCACTGTGGACTCAAACAATGACGGATCTGGACCAAACTTGACACATAAATTCCATATGCCTCAATATGAACATGGGGCCCCTGGTGGCGCAGTGGGTTAAAGCACTGAGCTGCTGAGCTTGTTGACCAAAAGGTCGCAGGTTCAATTCCAGGGAGCAGCGTGAGCTTCTGCTGTCAGCCCTAGCTTCTGCCAACCTAGCAGTTCGAAAACATGCAAATGTGAGTAGATCAATAGGTACCGCTCCGGCGGGAAGGTAACTGTGCTCCATGCGGTCATGCTGGCCACATGACCTTGGAGGTGTCTATGGACAATGCTGGCTCTTCGGCTTAGAAATGGAGATGAGCATCACACCCCAGAGTCAGACATGACTGGACTTAATGTCAGGGGACAACGTTTACCTTTACCTAAATATGAACACAGATGGAGTTTGGAGGAAATAGACCTTGACATTTGGGAGTTGAAGTTGCTGGGATTTATAGTTCACCTACGATCAAAGAGCATTCTGAACTCCACCAATGATGGAATTGAACCAAACATGGCATACAGGACTTCCATGACCAACAGAACACACTAGAAGAGTTTGGTGGGCATTGGCCTTGAGTTTGGGAGTTGTAGTTCACCCACATCCAGAGAGCACTGTGGACTCAAACAATGATGGATCTGGACTAAGCTTGACACAAATATTCCATATGCCTAAATATGAACATAGATGGAGTTTGGAGAAAATAGACCTTGACATTTGGGATTTGTAGTTACTGGGATTTATAGTTCACTACAATTAAAGAGCCTTCTGAAACTCACAAACAAACAGAAATGGGGCAAACTTCCCACACAGAACCCCCATGACCAACAGAAAATACTTAAGGCCATCCAGTCCAACTCTCTTCACCAGGACAAGAAAATGTAATCAGAGCCCTCCTGACAAAGAGCCATCCAGTCATAAATATAGATAGATAGATATGATTCTCTCTCACACACAGAGATATGTTGTTGTTGTTCATTCGTTCAGTCATCTCCGACTCTTCGTGACCTCATGAACCAGCCAACGCCAGAGCTCCCTGTCGGCCGTCACCACCCCCAGCTCCTTCACACAGATATAGTATCGCATATTTGAAAGAGACCCTTAAAGAAGGACTATGATATGTTGCATATTCCAGAGTAGGCAAACCAGACACTCTCCACATCAACACTGACAAAGAAACAACAAGAAATACTGTTTACTCACAAGCATAAAGGAATTACATATATTAGAAACCAACACTTTCTCATTACTTTATTTACCAGATCATCAGACTGTGCCACAGCAACACGTGGCAGGGGACAGCTAGTTCATAATATAATCTCAGATTTTCTTTAACCACAGTCTTGTTCTAAAGCCACATATTACAGCCATAGCACCTTAACAGTTGAGGATTATACTACAGGATGGGAAGCATAGCTTTTTTTTAATGGATGTACTGCACTGTGCCACAGCCACCTCATAATGTCACAATTGCCATAGTAACGACTCATTTCTTATTGACTAGATGGATAAAAATTCACATAAGACAGGAGCATAGTAACTTTCAGGCATATAGCTGCAGGCAACCCCTATGGCAGCTTTTATATATACTGTCCCCACCTGGTTACCCCACTTTCTCTCCCCTGATGAAGGGTGGTTTTGTCAGGTGTAACCTCATTCTGAACTCGATTGAATGATGTTACATAAAAAGGCATGGCCAGACTTACCTGGCCAAAGAAGTTGCGGTGCTGGGCGTTCCCCACCGCCATTCTTGCCGGAGGGGGCTTCTTCCTCCCAGAAGCCCCCTCGGATGGCGGGAAGGTTTCCCGCCGGTGGGGCAGGGGGCCAATGGGGCATCTGGCCACGCCCACCTCAGGTGAGGCCTGAGCTGGCCTCACCCTCCCGGGGGCAGCCTTTATAAGGCTGCCCCTGGCTCACAGGCAGGCACTCGGCCTGCAACAGCTGATCCACCCCACCCACCCTGCAATCAGTTTTGTTTTCTTTGGCAGTTTACTTGTGTTGTGTTTTCCTGTCATGGTTACCTGTTTACTGTTACCTGTTTGTGGTATGCTCCTTGTCACAACTCCGTGTTGGCGTGGGGCATGGGCCCTGGATCTGGTTTGGTACCCCCCCCTAGCGGTTAGGGGGGGACGCCCGGTGGTTCCAGGGGTGCCAGGTTGCGTTTGCCTGGTATTGTGCCGGCGGCACCCCTGATGTGTTTGGGATCGGGCAGTATTGGGCTGCCCGATCATGATCCAGGACCCATGCTTGGCTGCCAACCCCTTATCCTGTTATCAATAAATGAGTTGTGGCCATTGTTTTCCCCACATCTTGTGTGAGTGTCTTATTGGGTTGGCTGTGGGAGGCGTATCGCACGTGCACACGCAAAAAGAAGTGGTCAAGCTGCTTTGTGTATTGATTCATGAAAATCGTTTTTCTCTCTCTTCCTCATTCAGATGCGAAATGGAGGTCAAATATATTTAAAAATAGAGGACTCCATGTGCAAATAAACACCTTGTGTAACTGTTACGTCATTTCTGTTTCCATTGGTCACCCACCCCACCCCCAGCAAGGTAAAATATGAAAAATAGGAGGAGGGGAATCATAGAATCAAAGAGTTGGAAGAGACCTCATGGGCCATCTAGTCCAACCCCCTGCCAAGAAGCAGGAATATTGCATTCAAATCACCCCTGACAGATGGCCATCCAGCCTCTGTTTAAAAGCTTCCAAAGAAGGAGCCTCCACCACACTCCGGGGCAGAGAGTTCCACTGCTGAACGGCTCTCACAGTCAGGAAGTTCTTCCTCATGTTCAGATGGAATCTCCTCTCTAGTAGTTTGAAGCCATTGTTCCGCGTCCTAGTCTCCAAGGAAGCAGAAAACAAGCTTGCTCTCCAGACCCTTGATCATTTTAGTCACCCTCCTTTGGACACATTCCAGCTTGTCAATATCTCTCTTGAATTGTGGTGCCCAGAATTGGACACAATATTCCAGGTGTGGTCTAACCAAAGCGGAATAGAGGGGTAGCATTATTTCCCTAGATCTAGACACTATGCTTCTCTTGATGCAGGCCAAAATCTCATTGGCTTTTTTTGCCGCCACATCACATTGTTGGCTCATGTTTAACTTGTTGTCCACAAGGACTCCAAGATCTTTTGCACACGTACTGCTCTCGAGCCAGGCGTCCCCCATTTTGTATCTTTGCATTTCGTTTTTCCTGCCAAAGTGGAGTATCTTGCATTTGTCCCTGTTGAACTTCATTTTGTTAGTTTTGGCCCATCTCTCTAATCTGTCAAGATCGTTTTGAATCTTGTCCTCTGGAGTATTGGCTATCCCTCCCAATTTGGTGTTGTCTGCAAACTTGATGATCCAGCCTTCTAAACCTTCATCTAAGTCATTAATAAAGATGTTGAACAGGACCGGGCCCAGGACGGAACCTTGCGGCACTCCACTTGTCACTTCTTTCCAAGATGAAGAAGAGGCATTGGATGATATGAGGAAGGTCACATGGAGCAGACTGTCAATTTTGCTTTCTCCTGCATTCAGGTTTTGTAAGTGTTCTTTTCCCCCCCGAATGAACTTCGGGAATTTCTTGAAAAAGCTAACTAAAGGAATTCTTTACTGTTCTGTTCTGGAGCTATATGTCATTTCATGACTCCTCCTGACTTTGTTTGGTGCCAAACACGAATGCACAGTTCTACTATAAGATAAGCTTTAATGGGTGCTAAATCTGGATACCAGCGTGGTATCCAGAAGAATAGTATTCTTCTTCTAGTATTCATCCATTCACAATCAATGATAAAATTGGGCCCCTAAACAATCAATACCGTCCCTGGACAGCAATCCTATGGGGCACTTCAGCACTCCCCTCCCTCCAAAGCAAGGGAAATGGAAGATGAATTATATAATGAAGAAGTCAATGTAGAAAAGCAAAGTGATTTTGAAGGATCATGTTTCTCCAATTCCAAGGGTCCCTGGTTGCACTTTTACAGCTTCGAAACCAAATAGGAAAGAGTGAATAAGACCCTAATGGACAGTTTCATTTTGAAAAATATGTATGTACTGGGAGATCTGGACTGAGACATTCAAAGATTCCCCAGTCTACTTGTGCTAGAAACAGGGAGGACAATGCAAATCGATCAATAGCTTTTATTGTAGAGGAAACTCCAACCTTGTCCTTTTCATTATTCTGCTTTACATTGAAACGAGACTTGGAAGAGCCAGGCTAGAAAGTGGGGAAAATAGAATAGTTTGAGGACCCCTGGTATAGAGAGTTAGCATTGTATACATTGACTGGCGTTTTTAGATGGACATTTCAGGAAAAAGAGGAAGTAGCCATTGTAACTCAGAAGTAAACTGTTTTAACAGGTTGAGTACAAAGCAGCTTTTCATAGAATCATAGAATCAAAGAGTTGGAAGAGACCTCATGGGCCATCCAGTCCAACCCCCTGCCAAGAAGCAGGAATATTGCATTCAAATCACCCCTGACAGATGGCCATCCAGCCTCTGCTTAAAAGCTTCCAAAGAAGGAGCCTCCACCACACTCCGGGGCAGAGAGTTCCACTGCTGAACAGCTCTCACAGTCAGAAAGTTCTTCCTAATGTTCAGATGGAATCTCCTCTCTTGTAGTTTGAAGCCATTGTTCTGCATCCTAGTCTCCAAGGAAGCAGAAAACAAGCTTGCTCCCTCCTCCCTGTGGCTTCCTCTCACATATTTATACATGGCTATCATATCTCCTCTCAGCCTTCTCTTCTTCAGGCTAAACATGCCCAGTTCCCTAAGCCGCTCCTCATAGGGCTTGTTCTCCAGACCCTTGATCATTTTAGTCGCCCTCCTCTGGACACATTCCAGCTTGTCAATATCTCTCTTGAATTGTGGTGCCCAGAATTGGACACAATATTCCAGATGTGGTCTAACCAAAGCAGAATAGAGGGGTAGCATTACTTCCTTAGATCTAGACACTATGCTTTTAAGGAATTAAAAATGCACATTACTATATCTGGCACTGTCAATTTCCGCATCCTCTGCCCCCTTCAATTCAGTTCACTGATATTGCAAGAATGAAGAAATTTGCTCATTTTTATCAATTTTTGTGAAGCTGAACTTATTTTTTAGTCTTTTTCCCTGTTGTTTGGCAGAGATCTTTCTGTTCAACTGATTTTTAATAACTGTAATAATCATAGGTTTCTCAGTGTCTAATTCAGTGTGGAAAACATACCCCTTTCCCTACAATGCCTGTGTAAATTGATCCCCATGTTATCAATACTGAGATGCCTTTTAAAATTTAATTTGAGGTACTTCCAATTTTACCGAGTCATAGAGCAGGTCTAGTGGCACTCCCTGCTCATTTGTTCTTCAAGGAATGGTGCAGTACTTGGGGTCATCTTTTGTACAAAATGTATTTTAGTAATGAAAACTATCCCTGGATTGATCTGCAGAAACACAGCTGCTAATCTTACTGAAGTGTCAGAAAAAGGCAGCTCATACGAAAATAACCACCCTAACTGCAACCTTTCATGCTTCCTCCATCAAAATTATCTTTAAGTGAGGCAAAACCAAGTGTTTTATTGATTCCTGTGCTTTCTACTGAAATGTGGCTTTATAGCACTTAGTGGAACATTATGAAATAGTCCTAAAGCAAAAGTCGTGTGGTGAATGTGAAGAAATATAAAATACTTTCATGCATGTTCAAGGTAAAGGATGCCTTTATAACTAACCCCCTCTCCCATTTTCTGCTTTTTACAGAAGTTGGTTATGAAAGGAATAACTTTCTCCTTGAACAATTTAAGTTAATAATGTATGAATTGAAAAGTTGTACAGGGTGAATCAGCATGAAATATAAATTTGCATCTGATCTCCAGGCCTAGGTCTACTTCTGCTGGTAAGTCAGGACCATAATCAGCAATAATATCATGCCTGACCCGACTGGCCAGGCTAATCATATGTGTGGCATGTGAATACCATGGATACATAATAATAATAATAATAATAATAATAATAATAATAATAATAATAATAACAATCTGATAGAGCTGGGAGAGTTGTCCACCACTCATCTAAATGAACAGTTCAAAAGTGTAAGTCATATATAAAAGATAGGGGATTGTTTATTAGCAAATTCCACAAGCTGACACCAAAATGTAAAGGATAGGGACTATTTAAGTATAAATCCCAGCTCTTGCCACCAATATGTAAAAGGTAGAGACTAAAATCCCACTAGCTGACAACAACTTATAATGGAATTTGGCCTATTTAATTAAAAATCAAAACTGTAATAAGCTGGAACAATCTTCTATCTGAAAAACCTTCTAAAAGAACACTGGCTAAAGAAATATTAAGCTCTTGGCTTACTTGAAGTATCTTTAGGCTAGAATGTGCTGGATTCGCACTCAGAGGTAACAATGAAGAGACTACTTTTTAAAATATATGCTGCCACCATTTAACCTTTGATTTCTTCTAAAAACTGCTTTAGATCTTCACACAGAGGCACACATGAGGCAGATGTTGTGAACAAATAACAATGTTGTTTATTTGAGAGAACTTGAACAAAACAGGCATTAAGCTTAGCTGTTTCAAATGTTGAATAAAGCGTGTAGTTTCTTTAAGCAGTTCAAAACTTAGTTGCAAATAACACTCCTCTCTCCCTCCAGAAATTACTGACAGGATTCCTCTCTGCCTAGAATTCCTAAACTCCACACAGACAGTCCTTTCTTTTTTGGATCTGTCCCTTCACTCCTCCACCAGCTATCTTTCCCAATAGCTTTAAAATCTTCTCATTAACTAACTCTGTTGACTAACTGACCAACTTCAGGCTTCTCTAACTCTTCTCTTCTTCACACCAAACTCTAACTCTTTCTTCTTTGACATCCAGACTCAATCTGAGTTGTCAGATTTTAAAACATCCCCTTAAAGTCATTTTCCCCTTTCTACAGTTAAGCTCTACCCACTCTCTCCCAGCCAATCACAACTCCCCGCATTTCCCTCCAAGCTGCTCCTAAGCATGCCCCCTCCAGGAAATGAGATTCTAGGATGGATGCCCCCAGGCACCCTTCTAAAATGGCTGCTGAACTTCCTGGGCCTACTACTTGGGCTTTTCCTAACCTAACAGATAGGGAATTCATCACATCATATAAACATTGTGTTCTATTTCCTGATTTTTTTAAAAAAATATTTCACCAGATACAGTCTACCTCCACATTTTTTTAAAGTTTAACTTCTGCAAATATGATTTTATAAAAATGTTCTCTCTAGAAGTTTCTAGATTCCCCAGTATGACTGTATGGTCGGCTTCTGCTGGAAATTGACCATAGACTCATGCTGGAGAATCTAGAGATTTCTAGAGAGAACTTCTGATGGAGGTTGGCCATAGACTCCTGCTGGAGCACTAGAGATTCCTAGATATTTGTTCTCCCAGGTAAAACAAAATTGTTCTCCCCCCCAGCCCCTTTTTAACTTTTGATCCTGTGCCTAACCCTAGCAAGTGTGGAGGGCAGGACTATATAACAATATAGCAAATAAAAAGAAGAAATTAATGAACTTATTTTTTAAAAAGAAACAGTATGGTATTCTGTGCATTGTCGAAGGCTTTCATGGCTGGAATCATTGGGTTGTTGTAGGTTTTTTGGGCTATATGGCCATGTTCTAAAGGCATTTTCTCCTGACGTTTCGCTTGCATCTATGGCAAGCATCCTCAGAGGTAGTGAGGTCTGTTGGAACTAGGAAAAAGGGTTTATATATCTGTGGAATGACCAGGGTGGGACAAAGGACTCTTGTCTGCTGGAGCTAGGTGTGAATGTTTCAACTGATCACCTTGATTAGCATTTGACTGCCTGGCAGTGCCTGGAGCAATCTTTTGTTGAGAGGTAATTAGATGCCCTTGTTTGTTTCCTCTCTGTTGTTGTGCTGTTCTAATTTTAGAGTTTTTTAATACTGGTATCCAGATTTTGTTCATTTTCATGGTTTCCTCCTTTCTGTTGAAATTGTCCACATGCTTGTGGATTTCAATGGCTTCTCTGTGTAGTCTGACATGGTGGTTGTTGGAGTGGTCCAGCATTTCTGTGTTCTCGAATAGGCCTGGGTAACAACGGAAAAATTTGTTTCTAAAATCGATTTGTATTTGGGGGGTTTTTTTTGTTTCGATATTTAAAATAATTACAAAATTTTCCCTTAAAAAGTTTGATATTTACGAAATTTCGTAAATGTGAAAAAAATTACAAAACATTAACGAATCGATTTCCGAAACAATAACGAATCGATTCGTTAATGGCGGATGTGACCGCGAAATACGCTAAAAAACCTCCAAAAACTTCTGAAGCTTCCCTCTCCCTCCGTTGTTGAATGTTGGTGTGATATTATAATTTTTTTTCACTAATTAAACAAAAAACTTGCCCCAGACATGCGGAAATAATAACGAAACGACCTCGGAACAATAACGAAACGAATACAATAACGAAATACGAAGCATTTACAAAATGTGTTTAAAAATTCGTTTTTTAAAAAAATTGCTCCAGAATGGTTCGTTATCGTTTTGTACTTGAAAAAATTAACGAATTATTAACGAATTACGAATTAACGAAACGAAACCACCCAGCCCTATTCTCGAATAATATGCTGTGTCCAGGTTGGTTCATCAGGTGCTCTGCTATGGCTGACTTCTCTGGTTGAAGTAGTCTGCAGTGCCTTTCATGTTCCTTGATTCGTGTTTGGGCGATGCTGCGTTTGGTGGTCCCTATGTAGACTTGTCCACAGCTGCATGGTACACGGTAGACTCCTGCAGAAGTGAAAGGATCCCTCTTGTCCTTTGCTGAACGTAGCATTTGTTGGATTTTCTTGGTGGGTCTGTAGATAGTTTGTATGTTGTGTTTCCTTATCAGCTTCTCTATGTATGGCAAGAACACTTTTCCTCTGGGTGGATCTTTGTCTTTACTCTCGTGGCTTGTTCTCGGTCTTGCAGCTCTTCTGATGTCTGAGGTGGAGTATCCATTGGCCTGTAGAGCCCAGTTGAGGTGGTTCAGTTCATCTTGAAGGAGGTGGGGTTCACAGATTCTTTTTGCACGGTCTGCCAAGGCTTTAATGGTGCTTTGTTGCAGGATACTAGGCATGAGCTCTCAAAGAATCTCATTGACATTATCCTGAGACCCATCAGCTTTCTGAATATTCATAATTTAATAGATAATGCCAATTGTTATAGAGAAAGAACAAATGGAAGACTATTAGTTGCAAATGGATAGATAAGTTGAAAAATTATAGTTGGGCAAAATTCCCATTGTGTCCAGAGAACACAGGTGTTCCTGCCATTGGGCAATGTTGGATAATTGCCTTGGCCATTGTATTTTGGTTGTTATGAAACAATAGTAAATTATTAATTTATTTTGAATTGAACTTTTATTAAGAGAAGGGAGACCTTGGTAGGATTTCCTATAAGGAAATGAAAAGAGGGAGCAGAATCTGAGTAGGCTCAGGCAAAAACAAACCATTTCAGCCTTTTTTCATTTCTGTGATGTTGCTTGGCCAAATCTTTCCCAGTTTTAATCATTGAAACATTGAAGGGAATGCTTCATCTCAGAGGCAGATTCTTGTCCAGTAAAAACAATCTCTATTTGTAAAAGCTTGCCTACTTAAAAGCCTGTCCATGTAACAAATTGTTGTTGCTAACTCCCGCAATGTCAACTTTAGATTATGGGGGACATGAGAGAAGCCTCCTCGCAAGATTGCAAAACATCCGGGCGTCCCCTGGGCAACGTCTTTGTAGACGGCTGATTCTCTCGCCACAGAAGCGACCAGCATGCAAACAAACAAGCAAAACAACCAGAGACATCTCCAGCTCATCCCCTGTTTGGGTATCAGCCAGGACGTCAACGGCTTAAATCAAGAAATCGTTTTCTAAGATCTACAGAGACACTCTCTGGAACACCTCAGCAAGCGAGAGTCCAAAAGTGGCAGGCTCAAACCCAGAACCTCATGTGGAATTTTCTGCCTTGATATTCTGAATTTGGCTGATACCAAATGAGAGACTCCCCCCTGGGCACACAGAGGACTGGGTGACTTGGAAAGCGCTGAATAGACTGTGCTCTGGCACCACGAGATGCAGAGCCAACCTTTAGAAATGGGGCTACAAAGTGGAATCCTCGACATGCGAGTGTGGAGAGGAGCAAACCACTGACCACCTGCTGCAGTGCACCCTGAGCCCTGCCACATGATGCACAATGGAGGACCTTCTTATGGCAACACCAGAGGCACTCCAAGTGGCCAGATACTGGTCAAAGGACATTCCATCAACTACCAAACTCACAAATTTTGTATTTTGTCTGTTTGTTTGCTTTGTTCTGTTACAAATGTAATATAATTGAGTGGTTGCCCTGACACGACAAATAAATAAACTTTGGATTATAATGATGCTATGAATTAGAGACCTCCAAATCACCCTATCATATAATTCAGAATATTAAGGCAGAAAATCTCACATTATCTGCTTTGAACTGGAATATATGGCAGTGTGGACTCAGATAACTCAGTTCAAAGCAGATATTGTGGGATTTTCTGCCTTGATATTCTGGATTATATGGCCGTGTTTAAGGGCCCTCAGTTGATTTTCTTCCTATTAACTTTCTTCACTATCCAGTTTCATATGCATATGTAGAAATGAGAAATATGATGTCAAAGGATCATAGCATTCACTATGAGGATATTGTTTAGTCCTTTCATAAACTACACTTCCAAATCCTAACAATCTTCCAGTTTTCATTAAAGACAGAACCAAGATATCTTCCACTAGCTCAACATCTTAACTGTCAACTTTAAAGTTACGTGAATAATTTGTGGTTATTATTTATCCCATCATGGCACAATCTTTCCATGGTGATGAGGTTGCCTGCTTTGGTGGAGCAAAGGGCGAAACTGACAGTAGCTGTGCTCCTGGGACAGTCTAAATCAGTGGTTCTCAATCTGTGGGTCTCCAGGTGTTTTGGCCTACAACTCCCAGAAATCCCATCTAGTTTACCAGCTCTTAGGATTTCTGGAGGTTGAAGGCCAAAACATCTGGGGACCCACAAGTTGAGAACCACTGGTCTAAAGTCTTCTATGTTATTATTTATTTATTTATTTACTTTATTTACTTTATTTATATACCACTTTTCTCAGCCCTCAGGCTACTCAAAGCGGTGAACAACATCAATACAAAACATCACGAGACAAGTATAGGGCAATTAAAAACAATTGTAACATAAATCATTAAACATCAGAATAACAATCATTAGCGCCTCAACAGTAAAATCAAAATCCAGTCTCATCATCCATTATTCCATTCCTATGTTCAATTACACCGTTTAATCAAATGCTTGTTCGAACAGCCAGGTCTTCACTTTCCTCCGAAACACCAGCAGGGAGGGGGCCAATCTGATATCTGCAAGCAGGGCATTCCACAGCCGAGGGGCCACCACTAAGAAGGCCATGTCGCTCGTCCCCGCCAAGCATGCCTGTGGTGCAGGTGGGACAGAGAGCAGGGCCTCCCCAGATGATCTTAGTGTCCTAGTCGGTTCATAGGAGGAGATGCGTTCGGAGAGGTAAGTAGGGCCAGAACCGTTTAGGGCTTTATAGGTTAACGCCAGCACTTTGATTTGTGCCCGGCAGCAAACTGGCAGCCACTGGAGCTGGCGCAACAGAGGAGTAGTATGCTCCCTGAGTGCCGCTCCTGTTAGCAACCTGGCTGCCGAACGCTGGACCATTTGAAGCTTCTGAGCAGTCTTCAAAGCAACCCCACGTAGAGAGCGTTGCAGTAGTCTATACGGGATGTAACCAGAGCGTGGACTACCGTGGCCAAGTCAGACTTCCCAAGGTAGGGAAGTCATTTGCTCAGGAGTCAGACTAATGATCTCATTACATGATTAATTTTCAGCATTGGATGATACTTTCTCCACACGCCACCCATCAAATGATGCAGGCTGACTTCTGGAGGGGCTTCATAGTTCAGCCAGGGTGCAAGCATCCAAGGATGCTTGGCCCAGAACATGGGAATCATGGGCCAATGCAGAGGGAAGCCACAAGGTGACGCTTCCCCATGTGAATGGGCAAATGTTGCTACTGGAGAGTTAGGGTGCAGGACGTCAGGATTGTCCCGCTGCCCTGCCGATTTGCCATGGAGGTTGCAGATTCAATCCGTGGGACCTCATCAAAATTATGAGCTCCTAAATGTGCCAACACCTACTAGGCAGCAGTACTAGTGGAGGGTAACACTGGCACTGGTAGCACTAGTGGAGGGTAACACTGATGGGAGTGGCCTCATGTAAGCCACACCGAGTCCCCCTGGGGAAGATGGAACGGGGTATATTTATTTATTTATTTGCTGCATTTGTTGACCGCTGTTCTCAGCCCTAGGGCCCTAGGGTGTATAAATAAGGTTTTATTATTATATTATTATTAATGGATAGAGACAATTACAGTGGCACCAAGCTCACATTAGCTGGTACTGGAGAGAAGAGGCCAGTGGTAACCTACTCCTGCAGCCTTTTACCTTGAAAACCTGTGATAAGACTATCCAAAATGAAACTTCAAAAATGGCAAAGTGAAAAATCCTGGGCTTTAGCTTTTCTAGCAACTGATGTCAAAGCAAACAACTGCAGTAGCTGGGTTGCTGTAAGTTTTTCGGGCTGTATGGCCATGTTCTGAAACATGTGAGTAGATTAATAGGTACCGCTCCGGCAGGAAGGTAACGGTGCTCCATGCAGTAATGCCGGTCACATGACCTTGGAGGTGTCTACGGACAATGCTGGCTCTTCGGCTTAGAAATGGAGATGAGCACCACAACCCAGAGTTGGACACAACTGGACTTCATGTTAGGGGAAAACCTTTACGCTTACTGTGGCCATGTTCTCAAAGCATTCTCTCCTGACGTTTTACCTGCATCTATGGCAGGCATCCTCAGAGGTTGTGAGGTCAAATTGCACACTGATCAAGAGTGTATTTACATCAACAATGAAAAAGGCCTCAATTTGATTGAGCAATTCTGCTATAAAGAAGGCTGTTTCAAGGGGAAATTACATTCAACTGACTCATAACAGCTTCTGGGACATAGTTTGAAACATCAAAGTGGAGCATGCAATGTTCCTATAAACAAGATAACATGATGTAAAGCAGCCATTTCATGAAGCAGACTGCATAACAGTTCTTGAGTCAACTATGTTCCTGTGCGTCAAAAGTGTCTGACTGAATATTAGAGTATCCAAATCCTAAAAATCTCACGACCACCATCTGGGCAGCAGTAGTGACACAATAAGATTTATTGCAGACTTGTCTGTATGCAAAAGAATGCTAGTGGTAAACCTGTATCCTGTGCACATCTTTTTCTTGTTTGAAAGTTCAAAATATTTTGTACACAACACATCATTAATGACCTCATCACACTGGGTACTTTTTGGCGCCATGCGCCAGGTCATCTATACTTTTGCACTGGAGTCTGCCGGCTCTCATCCCACAGTGTAGAGGAACTTCTGTCAGTGTTCCATTGCAAAAGTTAATATGGGAGGCTTCCCGTGTTGTATTGGATCAACAGGGGGAAGCTGAGATGTCAATGGGTAAGTCAGGAGATGCAGGGCGTGGGGTGACAAGTTCCCCATGCCCCCAATGGGCACCACCAGAATCACCACGATGTGTGGCTATTTCAGTGGCCCATCTGGTGAGGTCATAAATCTTTATAGAAGTATTCTTGATTATGCTCTGACTTAGAACTAAAGGCAGACCATTCTTAATGTCTCAATAGATTCAGTTTTAGGGTTTAAGAGTGATGCATGATCACCATTTTAATAAATAATCTAAACAAGTTACAAAAGTAGTTTCAGAACATAGGCATGTTTTGGAATCATTCCCATTATCACATATATTAATACTGTATTCTAATCCAAGATTAGGAAAATTGTGGCCCTATTGGGTCAATTGTTTTGCTCCAAAATGGTCTCTAGTGGATGGTGGCCATTTCTATTTCTCTTTTTTGCCCAAGAAGGGGCTTTTTTTGAACAGGAAGTGAACAATAAAATGTTTCTACACACTTCCTATTGTCACTTCACCCCACCCCAGCCTAACAAGACCCAGGAAAATCCAAACACATGGTAAAAACACTCCCACATGCTCCAGATGGCATTGGAGGACAGCACTTTAAAAATAATTTTGCAGGATTGGGTTTGAAGTCTTCTGAGATCTCCTGCTTTTCACAGTTGCCACAGTTTGCTCTAATCAAAAGAGGCAACAAGGGACCTGATTTAAGGTATGTCACCCCGGATCATTTCTGCAGCTGGTGTACCTGGAGAAAAAGAGATTGTCTGGGGAGGCCCTGCTCTCGTTACCGCCTTCGTCACAAGTACGTTTGGCAGAAACGAGAGACAGGGCCTTCTTGGTGGTGGCCCCTCAGCTGTGGAACACCCTCCCTATAAATATTAGATCAGCCCCCCTCCCTTTTAACATTCCAGAAAAAAGTCAAGACGTGGTTTTTTGAACAAAAGTTTCCAAATGCAGAGTAACTGACAAAGGAAAATGGAAAGACTAGACAATGAGTCCGGACAACATTTTTAATGAGGAGACACTATGAATTTATATTTTATTTATTTGTTTCATTTTTTATTATATGTTATGTATTTAATTGTATTTATGACATTGTAAGAATTGAATTTTGCCCTGTTAACCGCCTTGAGTCACCTACGGGCTGAGAAAGGCAGTATACTAATACAATAAATAAATAAATAAAGAAAGAAAGAAAGAAAGAAAGAAAGAAAGAAAGAAAGAAAGAAAGAAAGGGACCTTATCCTAGATCAGAGTATTTGTCCCCTGAGCTCAATGATTTTATTCTGGTTGGCAAAAGGCCTCCAGGTTCATAACCAGAGATGTTTCCTATCACACAACCAATGGGATTTTGGCCTGCATCAATAGGAGCATAGTGTCTAGATCTAAGGAAGTAATGCTACCCCTCTATTCTGCTTTGGTTAGACCACATCTGGAATATTGTGTCCAATTCTGGGCACCACAATTCAAGAGAGTTATTGACAAGCTGGAAAGTGTCCAGAGGAGGGCGACTAAAATGATCAAGGGTCTGGAGAACAAGCCCTATGAGGAGCGGCTTTGGGAACTGGGCATGTTTAGCCTGAAGAAGAGAAGGCTGAGAGGAGATATGATAGCCATGTATAAATATGTGAGAGGAAGCCACAGGGAGGAGGGAGCAAGCTTGTTTTCTGCTTCCTTGGAGACTAGGACACGGAACAATGGCTTCAAACTACAAGAAAGGAGATTCCATCTGAACATTAGGAAGAACTTCCTGACTGTGAGAGCCGTTCAGCAGTGGAACTCTCTGCCCCGGAGTGTGGTGGAGGCTCCTTCCTTGGAAGCTTTTAAACAGAGGCTGGATGGCCATCTGTCAGGGGTGATTTGAATGCAATATTCCTGCTTCTTGGCAGGGGGTTGGACTGGATGGCCCATGAGGTCTCTTCCAACTCTTTGATTCTATGATTCTATGATTCTATGATTCTATGATTTTTCCTCCCTAAAAAGCAGGAGACGTTTCAGCTTAAACTTGGGGATATTTTGTATGCAAAGCATGTGGTCTACCACTGAGCTGTATGTCTATGGATCGTGCAGTCACTTCATATAGAATGTTTTGTCGCAGCTGGGTCTGTAGTTAGTTGACTTTTAAAAATAGGATGTGTAACCTTTGCCCAGTGGGAAGCCAGGGGCCTAAGGAGAAGTTCTCAGAGGTTTCCACTACAAAAGAATCTTCAGATGGGTAGATAAGTACAACAAAGTCTTTTATTAATGAAATCGAACAGGAACTTCAAGGTTTTCTTGATAAAGTATTGGTTCTCTCAATCTTGTCCACAGGGGACAGGCACTATCTTCAATAACGTTTTCTTTAAAGGAAAAACCCCTTTTTCACTTCTCCCAGGCTGACTGAAATCCAACCCTCACTGATGTGTGCTCCGCTACCGGGTCGAACTGCTTCTCAGACGCCGAGTGGACCTACCAACAAGGCAGTGGATATTCTTCAGCTGGAGTTCTTTAGTCTTTAGGGCTGTTTCCTGGAAATTCCCAAAGCTGTGGGAATGCTTCCCTGGAGTTCTTAGGATACTCTTAAAGCTGTTCTGCTCTGGATTTCTTTCCTTTCTGTTTCTGTTGGAATTTCTGTAATCCTGGTAATTCTTAAAGCTTGAAGCCTTTGTACAGGGGAAGTTACACACATCCTATACAAAAGCTAACCTAGCTGAGACTAACTAACAAAATGGCTCACTTCCCTCCAAAGCCCAAAAGGGGGGCAAGACCAGGGAACCTAATGATAACTGACAAACAATTGACCCAATAACTGCAAAGTAAGGAAAGCCATCTGTAACGAAGTCGTTAAACTGCTGCCACCAATTGTAAAGAAGACCATATTAATGCCACCGAATGCCACCAAATGTGAAGGTGCGAGTGGTAAAACACCCACTGCCACCTAATCTATGAGGGAAGCCAGGCAACGATCAATATCAGCCTAGGAACTATTTTATAAAGGGACTGTTAATTACAGAAGGCTTTATTCACTTGATAGCGTAGCGTTTACTTTCTTGGCTTGACTTTATTATTGTAGGCTGTTCAACTTAGGAGCAACTGTATCAGGCAAGGCTTGAGGAAAACAGTAACAAGTTTATTTTAACAGGAGTATAACAATGTATAACTGTTCTTCAAAAGAGGCACAAATCTTGATGGATACATTGGAAAGGTTTCATGAGTAAACTCAGGCAAACACTTCATAAGGTTTCACAGCTGGCACAACAGGCTTAAACCCAGCCAAACCTTGATTCTTAATTCAGAATCAACAACCCCCTGTACCGGGTCCTTCTCTGCAACCACTTGGTCACCAATTGATTCCCTGAATCTCCACCAAGAGATTCAGTCTTTCCCTATAGCACACTGGCTATAGACACATTCCCTGAATCTCCACCAAAAGATCCAGTTCACTCAGTAGCTCGCTGGCGTACTGACTAATTCCCTGTTTCTCCCACTGGAGAAATCAGTCCCTTCCTGTAGCTCACCGGCCACAGACTGCCACTTTCAAAAAGCTGCGCCGTGAAGTGATAGTTGGCTCCGCCCCCGTTGCTATGGCAACTCAGCTCAAGCCACTAGCCACCATCTCTAACAAAATATAATCTCCTATAGGTTCTTGTGGGTTTTTTCGGGCTATAGAGCCATGTTCTAGAGGCATTTCTTCTAACGTTTCGCCTGCATCTATGGCAAGCATCCTCAGAGGTTGAGAAGGTCTGTGAGAAGTAGGAAAAATGGGCTTATATATCTGTGGAATGGCTGGGGTGGGGCAAGGAGCTCTTCCCTGCTGCAGTTAGGTGTGAATGTTTAGCTGATCACCTTCATTAGCATTTGAAGGCCTGCCTGAGTCTGGGAAAATCTGTTGCTGGGAGGTGTTAATCTGTGCCTGGTTTTTTCCTCTCTGTTGTTTAGCTGTTATAATTTTTGAGTTTTTTAATACTGGTAGCCAGATTTTGTTCAGCTAAAAAACAGCTAAAAAACTCAAAAAAACTCAAAGATTATAACAGCTAAACAACAGAGAGGAAAAAACCAGGCACAGATTAACACCTCCCAGCAACAGATTTTCCCAGACTCAGGCAGTCCTTCAAATGCTAATGAAGGTGATCAGCTAAACATTCACACCTAACTGCAGCAGGGAAGAGCTCCTTGCCCCACCCCAGCCATTCCACAGATATATAAGCCCATTTTTCCTACTTCCAACAGACCTTCTCAACCTCTGAGGATGCTTGCCATAGATGCAGGCGAAACGTCAGAAGAAATGCCTCTAGAACATGGCTCTATAGCCCGAAAAAACCCACAAGAACCTAGTGATTCCAGCCATGAAAGCCTTCGACAATACATAATCTCCTATACTTACCATCCCTAAACCACTGTCCAAACTACACATAACCAAAGAATAAAACTTACACATCGTCACACCATCTAACTGCAAAGGCATAGAACTTTAAAATACATGCAGTACTCAACAAATAGCAAGATAAGCTGGAGCTCCTGGTGCGGCTGTACCAGAACATAGAAACACTATAAAATGACCTTGCTCTCAGAGGAAAAAGATTAGAAGGACCAGCCCTCCTATTAAAGTAAAATAAATCGTCTAGCTGAGAGAGGAAGATATTATTAGGGAGGAATAGCAGTGATAGCTTGGAAGACAGGGTTGTGTATATACCAACTGCTCCCCTAAAGTACAACTGATGATGCTGTCCCACCAACTGTGAAAAAGGATTTAATTTCTAGTCTACTTTGTTGCTACAAATGGAAGTGGGGGGAGTGGGGTTGCAATCTTGACTATTGCCTCAGGCAGCACTCCCTGGCATCCAGGACCCCACCAAAGCCCGTAATGAACGCATTCAGAAAATAGACTTTCCTCTCAAGTAACTCTAGTGTGTCGCAGCACAACAGTAATGACTATCTTTTCCAGCGCTGGCCTGAGGCATTTTGCAGTCTGAGACAGAGCAACAAATGGCACCCCTATACCTATACACACCTGCACTTGTGCAAGAGCAATAGCCAGACATGTTACCTTGGCACTTGAGGCAGAAAATCTTACAAATATCTCAGAACCTTCCTGGCAGTAAAATTGCAATCACAACAGTTTGCTTACATGATACCCCAAATCTGCTCCCTGAGGCAATTGCCTCATTTTGCATAATAGTAGGATTTCCCTTAGTATTATCACACACACACATTAAAACAAAACCTCATATTGCATGGTCAAATAGTGTTTATTTCCGGAGTCAAGGCTGCACGAATAGCAATTGACCTAATGCCTCCCAGTGAATTCACAGTAAAAGTTGTAACAAGGAACAAAATTCAAAAATGCATTTTTCCTTGCCATTGTATTTGGACAATGTCTTATTCAAACATCTTTTTTCTTCTCTTGGATGTTTAAAAATTCTTGTCAGAGCCTCTTTTTTTTTGTAGTTCCTTTGGTTATCAATCTAACCTCCTTGCATGTGTGATTTCTGTGGGAAGGAAGCTTATATTATTGTTAAATCAGAAGCTGGAAATAGCCTTAAGTGGCAAACAGTCAGAGCTTGGGAAGGTTGCCTGGAAGCTACCTAAAGCTTCCAAAATCCTGGAAGATTCTGAGAGTTGTAGTCTAAACATAATACTGGAATCTCGATGCAAAGATACAGGATGGGTGATACCTAGCTTGTCAACAGTCCTTGTGAACAAGATCTTGGAGTCTTTGTGGACAACAAGTTCAACATGAATCAACAGTGTGATAAAAAAGCAAATGGGATTTTGGGCTTATTTATTTATCGTGTCAGGGGCAACCAGACAATTGTATTACATTTCTAACAGAACAAAACAAACAAACAGACAGACAAAACACAAAATTTGCAAACTTGGTAGTTGATTAAATGTCCTTTGATCTGGCCACTTGGAGTGCCTCTGGTGTTGCCGCAAGAAGGTCCTCCATTGTACATGTAGGAGGGCTCAGGTTGCATTGCAGCAGGTGGTCAGTGGTTTGCCCTTCTCCGCACTTGCATGTCGTGGATTCCACTTTGTAGCCCCATTTCTTAAGATTGGCTCTGCATCTCATGGTGCCAGAGCGCAGTCTGTTCAGCGCCTTCCAAGTTACCCAGTCTTCTGTGCCCAGGGGGGCGTCTCTCATTCGGTACCAGCCATTGATTGATGTTCTGTGTTCGAGCCTGCCACTTTTGGACTCTCGCTTGCTGAGGTGTCTCTGTAGATCTTAGAAAACTATTTCTTGATTTAAGTCATTGACGTGCTGGCTGATACCCAAACAAGGGATGAGCTGGAGATGTCTCTGCCTTGGTCCTTTCACTATTGGCTGCTACTTCCCGGCGGATGTCAGGTGGTGTAATACCGGACAAACAGTGTAATTTCTCTAGCGGTGTAGGGCGCAGACACCCCGTGATAATGCGGCATGTCTCATTAAGAGCCACATCTACTGTTTTAGTGTGGTAAGATGTGTTCCACACTGGGCATGCATACTCAGCAGCAGAGTAGCATAGCACAAGGGCAGATGTCTTCACTATGTCTGGTTATGATCCCCAGGTTGTGCAAGCCAGCTTTCGTATGATATTGTTTCTAGCACCCACTTTTTGCTTGATATTCAGGCATGCTTCTTGTAGGTCAGAACACGGTCCAGACTCCCAGATATTTGGGTGTGCTGCAATGCTCCAGTGGGATTCCTTCCCAGGTAATCCTCAGAGCTCGGGATGCTTGTCTGTTCTTAAGGTGAAAGGCACATGTCTGTGTTTTAGATGGATTAGCTGGTTTTCCCTGTAATAGGCGGTAAGAGCACCTAGAGCTTCTGAGAGCTTCTGTTCTACTATCTTAAAACTCCCTGCTTGAGTGGTAATGGCACAATCATCAGCATAGATGAAACTCCCTGTCCCTTCTGGCAGTGGCTGGTCATTTGTGTAGATGTTGAACATGGATGGAGCAAGCACGCTCCCCTGAGGCATCATCAAAAGGACTATTGCATCTAGACTGAGGGGAAGTCTTGGTGCCTTTGTGTTCTGTTTTGTTTAAGACCTCACCTGGAATACTGTGTCCCGTTCTGGGCACCACAGTTCAAAAGAGATATTGACAAGCTGGAAGGTGCCCAGAGGAGGGTGACTAAAATGATCAAGTGTGTGAAGAACAAACCCTATAAGGAGCATCTTAAAGAACTGGATATGTTTAGCCTGCAGAAGAAGAGGTTGAGAGGAGACATGATAGCGCTATATAAATATGTGAAAGGATGTCATAATGAAGAGGGAGCAGACTTGTTTTCTGCTGCCCTTGGAACTAGGACTAAGAGCAATGGGTTCAAATTACAGGAAAGGAGATGCCACCTGAACATTAGACAGAACTTCCTGACTGTATGAGCTGTTTAACAGTGGAGCTCTCTGACTTGGAGTAGAAGCTCCTTCCTTGGACATTTGCAAAAAGGAGGCTGGATGGCCATTTGTCAGGGATACTTTAGTTGTGCTTTTCCTGCATGTAGGGGGGTTGGACTAGATGGCCCATGTGGTCTCTTCCAATTCTATTATTCCATGATTCTTATAGGGGAGAAGTTACTATGGGATAAAGAATGGAGAAAGGAGTTCTTCTGAACCCAAAACCTGCCTACTCCTTCTTCTTTCCATTTTGTTTCCTAAGCTTGTAAAGTGAAAACAGCTGTAACACAACTTTGTAAGCAGATATAACGGAGAAAAATGACACCACCACCCATTAGATACCCCAACTTTAGACTTAATTTTCATATACCGTATATACTCAAGTATAAGCCAATCCGAATATAAGCCGAGGCACCTAATTTTACCACAAAAAACTGAGAAAACGGATTGACTCGAATATAAGCCGAGGGTGGGAAAGGCAGCCGCCACTCGTAAATTGCAAAATAAAAATAGATACCAATTAAATTACATTAATTAAGGAATCAGTAGGTTATATACTTTTGAATATTAAAAAAATGGTAATTTAAAATAAGACTGTCCAACTCTGATTAAATGATTATTTACCTTCTTCAGTGTAAATGTGCTTACATATCCTTTCAATAATAATAGAGTCACATAATAAATTTAATAATAACAATAATAAAAAGAGTAAAATAATGAATGTAACAATAACAATTATACAGTAAAATAATAAATGTATAATAATAGAGTAAAATGATAAATGTAATAATAATAAATAGAATAAAATAATAAATGTAATGAAAATAATAATAATAATAATAATAATAATAATAATAATAGAGTAAAATAATAAATAACCTTGACTCGAGTATAAGCCAAGGGAGACTTTTTCAGCCTAAAAAAAGGGCTGAAAAACTAGGCTTATACTTGAGTATATACAGTAAGTGATGAATACAGGACTGGGAATTCACATTTTAGCTGTTGAAAAATAAAGAAATGGCAGCCCTATTTTAGTACCAAAAACATGGCTGAGCAAATTCAGATTTCTGAAAGACTTAAGGACTCAAATCTTGATAGCTTGAGTAAGTGAACCTGTCAGTTTTGCTTTCTCCAAATGGTGGATCCATTGTGTTGGCGTGGGAAATTCAGCGTTCATTTTGTAGCAGCTTGTTGTTGTTGTTATTGCTTGTATTGTTGTGTTTGGGCTCGGCCTCATGTAAGCCGCACCGAGTCCCTTGGGGAGATGGTAGCGGGGTACAAATAAAGTGTTATTATTATATTATTAGCTTGTTTTGCAGCTATCCCAGGCCATAGAATCATAGACTCATAGAATCATAGTCGGAAGAGACCTCGTGGGTCATCCAGTCCAAAACTCCTGCCAAGCAGGAAAATCGCATTCAAAGCTCCCCCGACAGATGGTCATCCAGCCCGTTTTAAAGCCTCCAAAGAAGGAGCATCCACCATATGGAGCTCTCCTGGGGCCAACTCTCTGTTGGGAATGGGCATCTGATGCCTGGATGACTGGCACAAACTGGAACAGCTGCAGGACTATTTGGAAAGAAAAGAGTAGATTCACCACTCTCACAGCCACTAGTGTTTGTGAGGTCATTTTAAAAACCTTCTCACTCCTAATCTAAAGCACAGCTAGAAGGGATATAGGCTGCAGGTTCGTGAGGCGAGAAGCCCTAGATGGGCATGGGAGATATTTAACACTAATGCTAACTAATGTTATTTCTTACATTTATTTCTCACTTTTGCTCCACTGAGATCAAGGCACCATGCATGGTTTCCCTTTGTTCCCATTTCATCCTCACAACAGCTCTATGAAGGAGGCTAGGCTGAGACTATGTGACCAGCCCAAGGTCACACAGTGATCTGGCCACAGTGGTCCACACTCTTGTTACATCCCGAATAGATTACTGCAACGCACTCTATGTGGGGTTGCCTTTGAAGACTGTTCGGAAACTTCAATTAGTCCAGCGGGCGGCAGCCAGATTACTCACCAGAGTGTCATACAGGGAGCATACCACCCCCCTGTTGTGTCAGCTCCACTGGCAGCCGATCCCGTTCCGAGCACAATTCAAAGTGCTGGTTTTGACCTACAAAACCCTATATGGCTCCGGCCCAGCGTATCTCTCCGAACGCATCTCCCTCTACGTCCCGCCTCAGAGTTTAAGATCTTCTGGGGAGCCCCTGCTCTTGGCCCCACCTCTATCACAAGTGAGATTGGCGGGGACGAGGAGCAGGGCCTTCTCGGTGGTAGCCCCTCACCTGTGGAATTCACTCCCTGGGGAAATTAGGTCATCGACATCCCTCCTCTCCCTTAGAAGGAAATTAAAAACATGGATTTAGGACCAGGCATTTGGGTAATCTGGCAGACAGATAAAGGACAATGGTGACTAGAACTGTTAGGAATTGACAATGTGGAATGAATTTATGGATTCTGAGCTGGCGAACGTTGAGCATGAGATTGGCTTTATTGATTGTGATATATAACTGATTGTTTTAACTGTTTATAACTGTTTTAATTGCTGTTTATATATGTTTATTTGTACTATTGTGTAGGCATCGAATTGTGCCTTTTGTAAGCCGCCCTGAGTCCCCCCTCGAGGGTTGAGAAGGGCGGGGTAGAAGTACGCAAAATAAATAAATAAAAATAAGTGGGGCTTAGAATCTCGCTCTCTTAAATTCCAGAACAACATTGTAATTTTTGATATCACAGTTTTCATGTTTTATTCAATTGTCACTCTTTCCTTATAAAGACAGTGGGATCTTGGTATCCACTATGATGTGGTTCCAGGCTCCCCATGGATACCAAAAATTATGGATGTTCAAGTCCTATTTTATACAGTGGCATCATAAAATGGTATCCCTTACATAAATTTGCAAAATCAAGGTTTGCTTGTGGATTTTAAAAAAATCAAGCTATGGATGGTTGACTCCATGGATATGGAGGGTCAACAGTGTAAACACACATATTCACATTATCAGAACAAATGTAGGTTAGGGAATATATCAAGAAAAAATGCTCAGAGTTTTCTTAGAAGAGATGAGTTTCACCTTACAGCTCTACTGACAGACTAGACCAGGGGTCCTCAAACGTTTTTAAACAGAGGGCCAGGTCACAGTCCCTCAAACTGCTGGAGGGCCGGATTATAATTTGAAAAAAACATGAATGAATTCCTATTCACACTGCACATATCTTATTTGTAGTGCAAAAAAAAAAAAAAAACCCCACTTAAAAACAATACAATAATTAAAATGAACAATTTTAACAAGTATATGTATGTGTATGTTCATTCGTTCAGTCGTCTCCGACTCTTCGTGACCTCATGGACCAGCCTACGCCAGAGCTCCCTGTCGGCCGTTACCACCCCCAGCTCCCTCAAGGTCAGTCCAGTCACTTCAAGGATGCCATCCATCCATCTTGCCCTTGGTCGGCCCCTCTTCCTTTTGCCTTCCACTTTCCCCAGCATAATTGTCTTCTCTAGGCTTTCCTGTCTCCTCATGATGTGGCCAAAGTACTTCAACTTTGTCTCTAGTATCTTTCCCTCCAGTGAGCAGTCAGGCTTTATTTCCTGGAGGATGGACTGGTTGGATCTTCTCACAGTCCAAGGCACTCTCAGAACTTTCCTCCAACACCACAGCTCAAAAGCATCGATTTTCCTTTGCTCAGCCTTCCCTAAGGTCCAGCTCTCACATCCGTAGGTTACCACAGGGAGTACCATCGCTTTGAGTAGGCGGATCTTTGTTGCCAGTCTGATGTCTCTACTCTTTACTATTTTATCGAGACTGGACATTGCTCTCCTCCCAAGAAGTAAGCGTCTTCTGATTTCCTGGCTACAGTCTGCATCTGCAGTAATCTACACTTGTTAATATTTCAATGGGAAATGTGGGCCTTCTTTTGGTGATGAGATAGGATTGTTGTTGTTGCTGTTGTTGCCTGTTTTCAAATTGTTTCAGACTTAGGTTGACCCTGAGCGAGGGCTGGGTAAATGACCTTGGAGGGCCATATCTGGCCCCCGGGCCTTAGTTTGAGGACCCCTGGACTAGACAGACTGTTCTCTGATCTCTAGGAAAGCAAGGTGAAGGCTACTGAGTTTGGTTCCTCTTTATGAAGAGGACTGAAAACTTTTCATTACAGCCCAAATGAGTCATTTCTAGCTCTAAAGGTCATTTTACACTACATACAGCTTCATTTTATTTCTATTTTAATATGAAAATTGTTGAAGAAATCAATTTATCTTTTTTGCATGTTTTCATTTAAAAATATATTGTCAGCATGCAATCCTTTTAGTAGTGATTATGATAATAATGAATACTTCTTTCATTAATTCAGTCCGACACAGCCAGACGTCAGTCTAATAGTCCAATTACCAACATGTTTTTTTAAAAAAATCTTTAATTATGTACAGGTCCAAGGAGAAAGTATAGTCCTCCCAGTGCTATTGGATGGCAATTCCCATCAGCCGTGAGAATGCTGGGAATTGCAATCAGCAACATCCGGAGAGGCACATTTTGCCAATCTTGAGCTAGATCATTCTAGGCAAATGGTTAAATTGCCCTAAAATGTAAAAGGAAAATGCCTTCTGTGAAAATTCTTTAGTAAAGTGAATCATGATAAGTTTAAATCAAACATGACCAACATCAAGCAAGATCTGAGGCAAAATGTCTTCTTTGATTATATCTGGAAGAAAGAATTCCACGATCTTCTGAAATTCTTCCACGGCTCAATATTATTACATTCAGTCCAGCCAAGAAAGACGTAATTGTAAACCAGCTGGCTTTGTGTTCACTGAATGTGAAATTTCCATTGTCAGATTGGCAAAAGGAATTCTTTCTTTTCATTCACTTGCACTTCAGTGCAGTTGTCACATTTAAAATGGTTCTCCAGAGAGGTCATTTGCCACAGAGCCAAGCCTGAATTTCGGGGGTATATTTTGCTAGCGTCCATAGTCGATGACCAAGTCTGGTAATGCATCACATTTTTAATAAAAAAAAGTTGTACAAAACTGCTTCTACTTAATCCTGTTGGATAAATACACTATAGATTTTGTGTCGGCCCACGCTAAGTCAGTAGGATTGAAGTGTTTCCATTCAGGCAAGTTGCTGCTCCAGCATTTCCTCCTAGTTGTCAGAATCAAACATTCAGAATGTAGTGGACAGGAAATATGTCAGAACTGAATGGGCCATTAGATAATGCCGATCCCTTCAAAAATGGTCCAGGGAGGAAACGACTGAAGATCAAGAATAAAAGATCTTAGTTCACAGGCATTCAGCAGGGATGGAATCTTCCAGAGGAATGGAAGCACACGCCTTTTCATCGGTATCACAATTGTTGGGTGGAAGGCTGATATTGTTAGGCTCACAAGGGCAGCAGGCAACTCCTCCTTTCCGGCTGTTTGACTGATACTGTAGGGAGGCATGAAAGTCTAATGACAATACTGCAAGACGGTACAGCTGTAACATCACACTTAAGATATTCTTAGCTGTGAAAAACACCAGCATCTGGGTAATGACGTTAAAGTAACCCATCAGGATCAAGCGCACAACGAGGAAAGGGCCATCTTGGATGAATAAGCTGATGCCAATGTTCCAGAGGTCTGCGCTGTGTCTGCAGAGCAGCAAACGGAAGACTTTCTTGGAGGAGTTGGAGGGTCCACACCCTACGTGTTGCACTGCAAATGAAGAAGGATATTTTTTTAAAAAATGTGTTTTTGTTTTACTGTCATGCTATCAACCAAGTGAATCAGGTCCTAAACTGAAGGACAGAACCAGTTGTATGAGGGTAGCATGATTTAATTGTTATTCAATCAGATTCAGGTCATATTTGTGTCTTAAAAGTATAAACATGGTTAGTCCTGCACAATATATCTACTACATAATTAAGACCTGTTAGCAGTTAGCAGGTCATGACCTATAAAGCCCTAAACGGTTCGGGTCCCACCTATCTCCGCAATCGCATCTCCTTCTATGAACCAGCACGAGCTCTAAGATCTTCCGGGGAGGCCCTCCTCTCGGTCCCACTACCGTCTCATGCGCGGTTTATTTATTTATTTATTTATTTCGGTTACTTCTACCCCGCCCTTCTCACCCCGGAGGGGACTCAGGGCAGCTTACAAAGGCACAATTCAATGCCGGCATCACATAACAGTAGTATAAAACATTATAGCAGCAATTAACGGTTAACAAACAGTTCCTGCATTACAACAATAAAACCAATACAAACCAATACAAACCAATTACACCTCATTAATGGTCAGCGGTTGGTGGGGACGAGAGAGAGGGCCTTCTCAGTGGTGGCCCCCCGTCTCTGGAATGCCCTTCCAAGGGAAATAAGACAGGCCCCATCCCTCCCCTCCTTGCATAAGAGCTTGAAGACCTGGTGGTTTCAACAAGCCTTTGAAAATGGCCAATTCTAACTCAGCCCTACACATTGTCGAATGTGGCCTTATTCTTCCTAGCAATTGCCCACATCATTTCCTCTAATCGGTGCCAGAATGAACAGCCACAGACCCGTACCTAATATTATTGTTGCCTGCCATAGCATTGCACTTAATTCCCGGGGACCCTAGAATTTTTGGGCTTACACATATCTTGGCCCAGACTTTTTAATTTTTTTAATTGCCTTGAACAAGCAGGATTATTTTAATATGTGTGTTTTATGGCGACAATTTTTATGCTTATATTTTGTTTTGTTAATCTTATGGTTATGTTGTTTTTTACTTTGTATGTTTTGTGATGTTAGCTGTGAACCGCTCGGAGTCCCCTCAGGGAGATGGAGCGGTATATAAATAAAGTTTTTTTTTTAATATTATTATTATTAGTGGCAAACTTCTATTTTTTAAAGGGTTTTTCATTCCTTGATTGTGCTATCCCTATGACTGTGAGATAATCTTGGAACCTGTGTCAACATATTCATTGCCATTTCTCTCACCTGGCCTTGCCACGGGACTCCAAACTAAGAGGAACAGTGCCCAAGCAAGATTTTCTTCTGTCTAAGACAAAGTACAAGAAAGATTTCCCTCCCCAGCCCACAAGCTGCAGCTGACTGGATTGGCAAGTGAATCCCCCACAATTGAGGTATGAGGCTAGTTTAGGGACATACATAATAATGTCCCCTGACGGATGTGAATGACTGGAAAATGTATGAGCAACAGCTGGAAGTAGGCTGCCACTGCTGCTCTGACATCTGCTGCCCAAGGCAGTTGCTTCACTCTACCTAGGGGCATGAGCAGCCTTGTAGCAGATTATTATTGTTGTCACTTCTTTTTTCAGGTTGTCTTGTCTTTATGTTAGGGAGCAACTATGATTCAATAGGGTGGTGAGATGAGAATGCCTTCATTAAAAGAAAAGACTGGATACAAGGCAAGGAAGGCCAACACAACATCATTGTGTAAGTCATGAAAACATCTCAAAATGAACAATTCCAAAATGAGGTTCCCCAAGTATACTCTGTATTAATTGAATACCTCATTACAGGACCGTAGCCAGGATTTTGATTCGGGGGGGGGGGGGGGGTGAGTCTGAATGAAAGAGGATCTACCCTAGCAAACCTTTTGTATCGTTACCCCCAAACCCCCATGCATATGAGATATATTGAGCATGGTGATCAGATCATGATATGAATAAACATAACAGTTTAAATAATGTACCAGTAAGGTCTTTTCGCAGACCACCATGAGAATTTCGGGGAGGGGGGGCTCAAGCCCCCCAAGCCCCCCAAGCCCCCCCCCCCGGGCTACATGTCTGCCTCATGAGATCCAGATCTTAATGAAAAATCCAGATCTAATGAGGTACTGGACCTATGGGAACTGACTACCTGGACTGCTTCCACAGTCCTTGGGGTCAGTCCCCACAGGTATCCTGCTTCTTTGGACTTTGAAATGCACAGAGGAGTGGAATGGCGCCCACCCCTCCCTGCTCTACAAGTCCCCTAAAACTTGCTGAAAAGGATCCCTGGCAGACATTAAGTCTCTCCTCGTATCATCCTGAATGGAGAAAATGACTTGTGAGGAGATGTGGGTGGGAGGGATGTGGTGTCATCAGGATAGCATGTAGCCACCCCTAAGGGAAGTCCGGGGTCTGGCTTGGGGGCTGGGGGCTGGAATCCCCTAGGCATGTGCAATCCATGGTTCTAAATGGTTCTAAAGTACTTAGAAAACTAAAGTTCTGGTGGTGAAAACTAGAGGGTGCTGATGCTTTGCTTCTACAGTGTTGCTAAAGTTCTGGTGGTGAAAACTTCAGAACTCGAACACAACTTTCAAAATTTCATTATAAATGGCAGTTCCTAATAGTTTCTGTCATTAAAAAATCACCAATAATGAAATAATAATGACATTTTGAAAGTTTTGTTAGAGTTCTGAAATTTTCACCACCAGAACTTTAACAACACTGTAGAAGCAAAGCACCAGCGCCCCCTAGTTTTCACAGCCAGAACTTTAGTTCTGTAAGTACTTTAGAACCATTCAGAACCATGGATTGCACATGCCTAGAATCCACACTGAAGTGGGTTACTTTGTCTGGAAGCGCCCTTTGAAGTCTGCCACAAAAGTTTATCATACAGTAACTCCTTTCCGATAACACAGTTATACATATGTCATACTGACACACAGTAATGAAAATTATTCAAAATCTCCCAGAAATTGTCTAGAACTTTGACAACTGTGAGCCCTGACTCCATTTATGAACAGTGGTCTCAGTCCTTGAGTCAATGGTTTATGTTGGTCCTGATGGTTTGTTTGTTTTGCCCTGCTCACGATCCCACCTGCGTCGCAAGCGTGATTGGTGAGGACGAGGGACAGGGCTTTCTCGGACAGGGCTGGCCCCTCGACTCTAGAACTCTCTCCCCAAGGACATCAGACAAGCCCCAACGTTGGCAGTCTTTAGGAAGAGCTTGAAGACATGGTTGTTCCAGTGTGCCTTCCCAGAATAGGAAACTCCAAGCATCATGTTCCAATGCACTTTACCAGAGATTTAAGATTGTCTGTACACTGCACCTATTGCCAAAATCATCAGTTTCACCTGGTCATGTCCAGCATTTTTTTTAAAAATTAATCATTACATTTGGCCCGACCATAGTTTTTAATTGCGTCATGGTGTTATTGTTTAATGTTTATTCCTATCGTTTAATGTTTATTGTTTTGTTTTATGAGTTTATTTATTGTTGTATTTGTTATGTTGTTGTTTTGCTGATGTATTTGGCCTCGGTCTCTTGTAAGCCGCACCGAGTCCTTCGGGAGATGTTAGTGGGGTATAAATAAAGGTTTATTATTATTATTATTATTATTATTATTATTATTATTGTTCATTCGTTCAGTCGTCTCCGACTCTTCGTGACCTCATGGACCAGCCCACGCCAGAGCTCCCTGTCGGCTGTCACCACCCCCAGCTCCTTCAAGGTCAGTCCAGTCACTTCAAGGATGCCATCCATCCATCTTGCCCTTGGTCGGCCCCTCTTCCTTTTGCCTTCCACTTTCCCCAGCATAATTGTCTTCTCTAGGCTTTGCTGTCTCCTCATGATGTAGCCAAAGTACTTCAACTTTGTCTCTAGTATCCTTCCCTCCAATGAGCAGTCGGGCTTTATTTCCTGGAGGATGGACTGGTTGGATCTTCTCGCAGTCCAAGGCACTCTCAGAACTTTCCTCCAACACCACAACTCAAAAGCATCTATCTTCCTTCGCTCAGCCTTCCCTAAGGTCCAGCTCTCACATCCGTAGGTTACTACAGGGAATACCATGGGTTTGACTAGGCGGATCTTTGTTGCCAGTGTGATGTCTCTACTCTTTACTATTTTATCGAGACTGGACATTGCTCTCCTCCCAAGAAGTAAGCGTCTTCTGATTTCCTGGCCACAGTCTGCATCTGCAGTAATCTTTGCGCCTAGAAATACAAAGTCTGTCACGGCCTCCACATTTTCTCCCTCTATTTTCCACTTGTCATTCATTCTTGTTGCCATAATCTTGGTTTTTTTGATGTTTAGCTGCAACCCAGCTTTTGCGCTTTCTTCTTTCACCTTGATTAGAAGGCTCCTCAGCTCCTCCTCGCTTTCGGCCATCAGAGTGGTGTCGTCTGCATATCTGAGGTTGTTAATGTTTCTTCCAGCAATTTTCACCCCAGCTTTGCATTCATCAAGCCTCGCACATCGCATGATGTGTTCTGCATACATTATTATTATTATTATTATTATTATTATTATTATTATTATTATCTCTGATGCTGATAACTAAAGAAAAATAGTCTTATAGCCGACATCACTGAATACGGTATTTGATTCTCATTTGGTATCACTTGAGCATTTAAAAAGACTTTAAAATGAGTAGAGAGAACCTTCACATTCTTTGGTAAAGTTAGTCTGTTTCAACTGAACTGAGAGATATTAGCAGAAATATGAACAGGCATTAGCATGCCTTGGCTATCTACAAGCATACGCTAGTTCTCATTACTGTTGCATTGTTACAAAAGAATCCTCCCTAGACAAGTATTTTATTTCAAGGAAACTAACTTTAGGGTAAGCACAGGATATTGTTTCGACGTCTCAGTATTAACAGGCCAGCTGCTTGACAGATCCGTATCGTCTTACACAAACATTTCAAGGTTTATAGCTGGTGTCAGAACTTGTATCGTTTTGTATTTTGTTGTATTCCGATCCCGTTACCACACATTTTAAAAGTGTAGCTTGAATATTGTACAGCATCGGAAGAAAAATTCTCAAAAGCTCATGCTAAAATGGATCAGTTAATCATAGTCCTTTCTGCATTCTCCCCCCTCCCCTTTTTTGGTGAAATACTATACATTACTAACCTGCAAGATCCAGGGGAAATTGCAGCATGCTCCAAGTCCATACTGCTAGAATTGCATATACAAGAACATGGTTGTTCCTGGAACAAGGAAAAAATGAGTAAAATTTATTTTGGGAAGCCATTATATTAAAGAGATATGAAATCCAGCTGGCAGGGTATGCAACATCTTAAGTTTCAATCTAATAATGGAAAGAAACAATCTTGAGTTTAAATGTATGGAATCTAGGTATGGATATAATCTCAAGCTGGAATGTGTCCAGAGGAGAGTGACTAAAATGAAAAACGTTCTGGAGAACAAGCCCTATGAGGAGCGGCTTAAGGAGCTGGGCATGTTTAGCCTGAAGAAGAGAAGGCTGAGAGGGGATATGATAGCCATGTATAAATATGTGAGAGGAAGCCACAGGGAGGAGGGAGCAAGCTTGTTTTCTGCTTCCCTGGAGACTAGGACGCGGAACAATGGCTTCAAACTACAAGAGAGGAGATTCCATCTGAACATGAGGAAGAACTTCCTGACTGTGAGAGCCGTTCAGCAGTGGAACTCTCTGCCCCGGACAGAGTGTGGTGGAGGCTCCTTCTTTGGAAGCTTTTAAGCAGAGGCTGGATGGCCATCTGTCAGGGGTGATTTGAATGCAATATTCCTGCTTCTTGGCAGGGGGTTGGACTGGATGGCCCATGAGGTCTCTTCCAACTCTTTGATTCTATGATTCTATTATTCAAGAACATTTCACAAGACCAAATAATAGGTTTCTAATGTGTTTTTTTTAAAAGCTTGTAACCATCTTAAGAAGTTCTATTAACAAAACCAGGCCCATGTGTCTGATTGGGATTTTGTAGCTATTGTATATTATTACATTCCTGAGTGACAAACTAACGGAATACTTCCCGGATTTTATGCTCAGACAATGGAGGGATAGCCAGCCAATATTGTGCATTCAATCTATGGTCCAATTTTCCATCCTTTCTCCCTCTTCTTAACTTTTCACAAAGTAAAGTGCTGGCCAGGAAATCTTGCTCATATCTCCAGTAAGAAAATAATTCAAAAGCTAAATAGATCAAGGTCTGGAACATTTAAAAAAAAACGTTGGTCAATACTTTTTATTTTGTCGTGTCAGGAGCGACTTGAGAAACTGCAAGTCACTTCTGGTGTGTGAGAATTGACCATCTGCAAGGACGTTGCCCAGGGGACACCTGGATGATTTGATGTTTTTATCATCTTTATGGGAGGCTTCTCTCATGTCTCCGCATGAAGAGCTAGAGCTGATAGAGGGAGCTCATCCGCCGCTCCCCGTATTCGAACCTGCGACCTGTCGGTCTTCAGTCCTGCCGGCACAGGGATTTAACCCACTGCGCCACCGGGGGCTCCAGGTCAATACTTTGTTTTGAAATAGTTTTTATTGAAGTATTATAAGTTACAGCAAAAGTTGGAGAATATTTTCAAGAGGATAGAAAAGTAGGAAAATTGTGGAAGCAAAAAGAGAGTAAAGACAAATGTAAAAAGCACAAAGAAAAACTTAAAAAAATTATATATATATATATATATATATATATATATACACACATATGAAAAATACACACAAAAAAACCACACTCAAAAAGTGGACTTCCTGCTAATTCTGCCCGTATAGTCTCTATTTGTCTGTATTTTTGTATATTCAGTCTTGTACTTCTTAATTATAAGCATAGTCCATTTATAGATCTTTGTACCTATTTTCAATATAATCCTCAATTATTGACCAATTTGTCGAGGATTATATTGAAATTATATGGTCAATACTTGAGTTTTTTTCAATGTAAGGAGTCCATTAGTGCTCACTGTTTGTCACTTTAATAGTGATGCATGTGCCACCTAGTTACTTCATTATTATTTATAAAAATACATTTTTAAAAAATGTCCTAAAATTACAAAAACAAATCCAATATTAACCCACAATTATTATTTTTTAAATTAACAAATAATTTTTATCAGTTTCATTTATTTTTTTAATTTAAATCTCGTGTTTCTCCTAATATTGGATCCAAGGCTGTTTGTCACTCAGATTAATAATAATAATAATTGTAAACAATAATTAAATAAACTTAGTCATATTAAAAGTGAAATTGAATTAAAATCATTTCAAGCATAACAGATAAAAGAAAGATAAAGAATGAAGCAAACCTCAATTACAAAAATCATCTTCATTTAAAAAAAATAAGATTAGCCATCACTTTAATATTTTGCTGAAGGGCAGTCTTGATGCCCTCAATATTCCACAAAGCAATGTTGTACTGGTAATGCCATTATTTGTAAAATGATATTCCCAGTTTCCAAACCATGAAGTAAGTGGCAAGGACATCAATGGGATATTTGCGGGAAGGGATGTCTTACAAAACAAATGTTTTATTTTTAAAGTTTTTATACATTTTATCCAGTACGCTCTCTAACATGTCCTCTTTAACTGCAAGTCTGTGCAATCTAGGTAAGTGTCCCACCAAAATCAGCTTCAGGACATTGACTAAAATATAATATAGAGAGAAACACTGATGCAGCTAGAGACATAGATATAGACAAAGAGAAAGCGAGAGAACGTAAGTCTTGTTGACCTCATCACATTAGGAAATTGGTTTTGAGAAAGTTTGAGAATGATTTCAAATGGATCCCATCCCATGACATTTGCCCCATCTTGTCAATATTCACTTCACTTCACTTTATTTCTTAATTAGTCGCTCCCCACCAAGGTGCTCCGAGCGACTTACAATCTAAAAAAGTATTTACACAATATAAAAACATTCAACATAAAAACAGTGACTATTTGGAAAATTAGATTTGATTACTTAAATGCACAACCAAATAGCCAAGTCTTGAGTGCCTTTACAAAAGGTTGCAACTCTGACATTTCTCTAATGTATGGAGGCAATGAATTCCACAGAATTGGAGCATAGGTTGAAAAAGCGCTACGCCTTGTAGCTTCCAGGTGTACCTCCCTAGGGACCGGTATGTATAGTAGATTTTCCTGGGTGGATCGAGGTGACCACTGATGGAGAAAAGGATTTAGATGGTCCCTAAGATACCGCCCTTGGCCATTTTGAGCTCTAAATGTCAGGATCAGTATCTTGTAAGAGATCCGATGTTCTATTGGTAGCCGATACAGTTGTTGCAGAATTGGTGTAATATGGGATATTATAGATGATCCCGCTAGCAGCCTGGCCACTGCATTTTGGACCATCCGAATCTTCTGGGTTGTTGACTTCGGAAGGCCGGCATATAAGGCGTTGCAATAGTCCAACCTCATGGTGACTGTTGCGTGGATTACTGTTGCCAATGCTTCTACCGAAAGGTAGGATGCCAATTTCCTTGCCTGGCGAAGATGAAAAAAGGCCTGCTTACTTATGGCAGTGATCTGGGCCTCCATTGTCAGTGATGAGTCCAGCACAACCCCAAGGCTTTTAACAGTGGAAGACGGAACCAGAGCTTCCCCATCGAAATCAGGCAGGGACTGGATTAATTCTGGCGGCTGGCCGGGCCAGAGTATCTCAGTTTTTGCAGGATTCACTTTTAGTCTGCTCGCTCTCAGCCAACTCATCACTGCTTCCAAACACAGCCTAAAGTTCTCAGGAATCGTGGTTGTCCCTGGTTCGAGACGCAAGAGTAGCTGGGCATCATCTGCATACTGGTAGCACTCTATGCCAAAGCTCCGCACCAGTCCAGCAAGTGGCCGGACGTAGATGTTAAATAACAGGGGCGAGAGGATAGCACCCTGGGGAACTCCACAGCAAAGGCAGGAGCTCTCAGAGCTTTGGCCTGACCACTCCACCTTCTGTCTCCGGTCCCGGAGGAACGAATTGAACCATTTCAGGGCTAAACCTCGTACACCAGACATAACCAATCGATGAATCAGCAACTCATGGTCCACGGTGTCAAATGCAGCTGTGAGGTCCAAGAGTACCAACAGCGCTGATCCGCCTCAGTCTAACTGACGACGAATTTCGTCAGTAATAGCTTCCAAGACAGTCTCTGTCCCATGACCTGAACGAAAGCCTGATTGAAAGGGGTCCAAACCCGCAGTCTCATCTAAGAATTGCTGTAGATGCCCCGCCACTGTCCGTTCAATCACCCTGCCCAAAAATGGAAAGTTTGAAACTGGGCGATAGTTACTAGGTATGGCGGCGTCTAGGCTTGGTTTTTTCGAGAGAAGGTGGACCCTCTCAGTCAGAATCCATCAGCAAAATGTTGCAGAAACGGATTATGTCCACATGGGATTCTAATGGTTTTAAATAATAATAATAAACCATTTTTATTATGCTTTTGTTGCTGAAGTGCTGCCTTTATATGAATGGAAAATGAGTATGCACCCCATCATTAATGATATAGCATATCATTCATTTTGGAAGCAGCTGCCAATTCTATTTTGGATGTCGAAGGGGAAAGATCTCTGAGATTAAGGAACCAGCTACTTGCTGTAGTATTTTCTGAAAGTAGGAATTGTGGTAATTGGGTGTGATGGAGTCGATTATAGCAATACAGGACCTCATCACATTAAGAAATATTCCGTTTCAATCGGTATGCATCCTGTCTGAAAACAGTGTGTATTCAGTCGTCAAAAAATACAGGATGCATACCGATTGAAACAGAATATTTCTTAATGTGATGAGGTCCTGTATTGCTATAAGTGAGTAATTCTGGTCTGAAAATTCTGCAAAGTAGTATTATTGCTGAAACAAGCAGTTTGGAGCCTTTCTTATTTAACTATAGAAAAATATTTTGATTAAATAGTCAATTATAGATACCACTTATTGCGTTCTATAATATTCCGATATTTACACTTCTGTTATGTGTGGACAGTACTGGTGCTAGTGACTGAATTTATTAAGTCAGGCAGATGTCACAACAGCCAGAGAGAGAAAGAAGGCAATAAGGCTCAAGGGTTCAAATTTGTACACAAGCAGATAGATTGTTCTTGCAACAAATTTTTAACTTACTGCTCGCAAAAGGCTTTAAAAAATACATTATGAATTGCAAGTTGCCTACCCTGCCTTAAAAAGTTCCCCTCTTCATTAAAAAAGAGAGCAATGATGCTACCAGTTACTTTAGCATTTTGTTCAAAGTTAGTCCTTGTGCCCCTATTATTCCTAAAAGCAACATGTTCGAGTGAGTCACCTTATTTGGAAATCCCACTGGCACTAAAGGAACAAGCTAGTTGAGATTTACTTCAAAGTGCCATTGCTTTTCAGTGGTATTTAGGAAGATTGATGTGATTTTATTTCTGTTTATTCAGCTTGATTGCTTTCATTTTTAACAAGTGCCTGTGAGTATTACATTTAAATTCCTACTTGGACAAATACTGCCTCTTCCCATTTAGCCACTGAAATGTTTCAAGTGAAGTTCTCCAGAGACTGGCATGGACCAAGATCTAGAACAGGGGTCCTCAAACTTTTTAAACAGAGGGCCAGGTCACAGTCCCTCAAACCGTTGGAGGGCCAGATTATAATCTATATAAATAAAAATGTAATGTTAGTTTGTGGGATTAACAGAACTCAAAAACCACTGGACGAATTGTCACCAAATTTGGATACAAGACACCTATCAGGCCAACTTAGTGACCATCACTCATAAAAACACCAAAAAACACAGCGGAAGGAACTAAAAAAGCCAATAAACAAAAATTAAATTAATAATAATAATAATAATAATAATAATAATAATAAACTTTATTTATACCCCGCCACCATCTCCCCAAAGGGGACTCGCCAAGCCCAATGATACATTACAGCAATATAAAATATAAACAACAAAATAACATCACAGTTAAAATAAATAGACCAATCAAGTAAATCAACAGTACAAAATAACATAATGGAATATCAAACACAGTGGGCGGGCCAAATGCACTCTGGATGAGATAGAAATGAAAAGGGTACATTTGTGGGGGAGGAGTTCGTGGGGACTGAACAACGCATGCGCAGAAGCACACACATATATGCAAACACACATATATACACAAATATACAGACACACATATAGGCTCACAAAACACATATACACAGACTGGGCCACAGCAACGCGTGGCAGGGGACGGCTAGTTTGAAAAAAAGTGAATGAATTTCTATTCACACTACACATATCTTATTTGTAGTGCAAAACCACTTAAAACAATACAATAATTAAAATGAAGAACAATTCTAGCAAATATAAACTTATTAGTATTTCAATGGGAAGTGTGGGGCTGCTTTTGGCTGGTGACATAGGATTGTTGTTGTTGTTGTGTGCTTTCAAGTAGTTTCAGACTTAGGTTGATCCTGAGCAAGGGCCGGGTAAATGACCTTGGAGGGCCGTATCTGGCCCCCGGGTCTTAGTTTGAGGACCCCTGATCTAGAATAACTGGAATGCTTTAATTTTTTACCTACCTTACATTCTCTATTTCCAATGTCTCACTAGTGAATTCAAGTAAATCTGCCGCAGTACCCACAAACATAAGAAGCAGTTGTGACAACTGGTCCCGGGTAATTTCACCACCAATGGGAAGCAGCCATCTCCCAATAATTAAGAGCAGTAGAAAGGTCTGATGGAGTCCCAAGGTCCAGACTGGATCACATACGGCGGAGAGGGTGTTCACAAGATCCAGGGCCTATTTCCAAGAGCAACAACAAAAAATGAAGCATCAGTACAGGAACTGATAGAAGAGACAGATAAAAAGTTTTCAGAGCTTTAAGAACCAAGCTGCGGGGCTCATCTGGACATTCCATGGAAAAGTAACCAAAGGGAACTTGCAGGCCATCCTCCTTTTAAGGCCAGTTCACAAGACTTCTCAATAATAATAATAATAATAATAATAATAATAATAATAATGGGTTGTAGGTTTTTTCGGGCTATATGGCCATGTTCTAGAGGCATTCTCTCCTGACGTTTCACCTGCGTCTATGGCAAGCATCCTCAGAGGTAGTGAGGTCTGTTGGAACTAGGAAAATGGGTTTATATATCTGTGGAATGACCAGGGTGGGACAAAGAACTCTTGTCTGCTGGAGCTAGGTGTGAATATTTCAGCTGACTATCTTGATTAGCATTTGATGGCCTGGCAGTTTTTTGGTGTGGCTTGTTAGTGCCTGGGAGAATCTTTTGTTGAGAGGTGATTAGCTGTGGGAACAGATGTGGAACAGGAAATTAAAGTATACTTATGCAACAGACTTGAAGGAAAATTGGATTAAAATGTTCCACAGGTGGTATACCACTCCAAAAAAAATGGGTCACATGTATAAAAATATTTCCGACAAATGTTGGAAAGGCTGCGAACAAGTAGGTACATTCTATCATATGTGGTGAACTTGTAAGGAAACTACGAAATATTGGAGGAGACACAAATTTTTTTGAAAAGGACATTTAAAACGAAACCTGAATATTACTTGTTAGGCTTTACAGATTTGAAGTTACAGCTTAATGAAAATGAAAACAAACTTTTCACATATGTTACGATGACGGCAAGAATTATTTTTGCGAAATTTTGGAAACAGGAAAAAATTCCAGCCCTTGATGAGTGGCTGGATAAGGAAAGAGAGATAAGAGATATGGACAAATTAACTTTTTTATTAAAAAAGAATACCGGGAAATTGATAAAGAGGACTGATTGGGGCCTCTTTCATGACTATGACAAACACAGAAGAGAACAAGAGAAAATGAAGTTTTGAATAAGAATTAGAAAATAAATGAGAGAAAGAATCTGAGGATGGCATGGAAGTCAACCTTTTTTTTCCTATCTCTCTTTTTTCTGTTTTCGTTATATATTCACTTCACTTCACTTTATTTCTTAATTAGTCGCTCTCCACCAAGGTGCTCCGAGCGACTTACAGTCTAAAATAGCATTTACACAATATAAAAACATTCAACATAAAAATATTCAACAGTGGCTATTTGGCAAATTAGATCTGATCACTTAAATGCACAACCAAACAGCTAAGTCTTGAGTGCCTTTACAAAGGTCGCAACTCCAACATTGCTCTAATATATGGAGGCAATGAGTTCCACAAAATTGGAGCATAGATCGAAAAAGCTCTATGCCTTGTAGCTTCCAGGTGTACCTCCCTAGGGCCCGGTATGTATAGGAGATTTTCCTGGGTGGATCGAGGTGACCACTGATGGAGAAAAGGAATGAGGCGGTTCCTAAGATATAAAGATCCTTGGCCATTTTGAGCTCTAAATGTCAGGATCAGTATCTTGTAAGAGATCCGATGTTCTATTGGTAGCCAATGCAGTTGTTGCAGAATCGGTGTGATATGGGATCTTATAGATGATCCCACTAACAGCCTGGCTGCCGCATTTTGGACCATCCGAATCTTCTGGGTTGTTGACTTCGGAAGGCCGGCATATAGTCCAACCTCGTGGTGAACTATATTACTATTATTCCTACTTTTCTATCTCCTTCTAAATATTCCCCCTCTCCATGTAACTATACACTAGGCCTGGGTAACAACGGAAAAATTTGTTTCTAAAATCGATTTGTATTTGGGGTTTTTTTTGTTTCGATATTTAAAATAATTACAAAATTTTCCTTTTAAAAAGTTCGATATTTACGAAATTTTGTAAATGGTAAAAAATTAACGAATCGATTTCCGAAACAATAATGAATCGATTAGTTAATGGCGGACGCGACCGCGAAATACGCTAAAAAACCTCCAAAACCTTCTGAAGCTTCCCTCTCCCTCTGTTGTTGACTGTTGGTGTGATATTATAATTTTTTTTCACTAATTAAACCATAAAACTGGCCCAGACATGCGGAAATAATAACGAAACAACCTCAAAACAATAACGAAACGAATACAATATCGATATACGAAGCATTTACAAAACGTTTTTGAAAATTCGTTTTTTTTAATAATTGCTCCAGAATGGTTCGTTATCGTTTTGTAATTGAAAAAATTAACGAATTATTAACGAATTACAAATTAACAAAACGAAACCGCCCAGCCCTACTATACACAACCATAATAAAAATGTAACTGTTCCAACTTACATACATATTTAACTTAAGAACAAACCTACAGAAACTATCTTGTTCATCACATGGGGACTGTCTGTACTAAGCAGGGTCTGGAATCTTTTGGATATTTAGATTACATTATCCAGGGTTTAGTATTCCTTCAGTGTATTTAAAAAATTAGATGCCCCCAATTCTATCTCTGAAGTATGTTTATATGTATTTGCCTTTCCAATTCAGTTAATACACATAATGCTGTAGTCAGTGTACAATTTTATGTACAGCTTAAAATTCTTAATGCCTGGTATTGCATTGCTTTTTAAAGTAATTACACATGTGCCATGGGAAATATGGTTTGGGGGTCAATCCAAAACCCTATAATTACATGCAGCTTGGACTAAGCTACTGAGTTTCCATTTGTCTGTATTTTTCTGAGGCAACTGCCCTTTTTAATCAATTTGTACCTTGGATTCACAACTGGCAGGTTTTGCTTCCTGTCCACTGAAAGGCATAAGTACAGTGTGGTGCGCATATACATGGGGAGTGGATTCTTTGTAGTCAGAAACACTGAGAGCTAAAGCTCTGAATCTGAAAGCTTCTGAATGTGTAACAAATGTGAAGTTTCCTACTCTATAATTCATAATGTATTTTATACTGTCTTGTTATTTACGCCAATAAAGGCTTATTTGATTGAAAAACTCTAATGAATAGGACCCTCCCCACAAGAACTTTGTACAGTTACAGAGCCTCTTTAGAGGTTAATATATACTCTGTAGGGCTGGGTGGTTTCGTTCGTTAATTTCGTAATTCGTTATTGATTTGTATTTAAATTAGCTTACGATCCGATATTGAGCCATGCAGGAGCAACTAAAAATCGAAACGAATTTTTCAATTTATTTCGTAATTGTTTTGTAATTGTTTCGAAATCGTTTCGAAATCGTTTCGAAATGTTTCGTTATTATTTCCGTATGTCTGGTGCAAGTTTTAGGGTTGTTGTTTGTTTTATCAGTGATAAAAAATAAATTATCACACCAACAGTCAACAACAGAGGGAGAGGGAAGCTTCAGAAGTTCCCCCTGTCCTATTTGGAGGGTTTTTTTGCATATTGCGCAATTGCGTCTGCCATTAACGAATCGATTTGTGATTGTTTCGTAATTGTTTCGTAATTTACGAAATTTCGTATATTTCGAACTTTTTTAAAGAAAAAATTCGGAATTCTTTTAAAAAACGAAACGCAAAAACCCCCTAAAAACGAATCGAGTTTAGAAACAAATTTTTCCATGGTTACCCAGCCCTACTCTGCATTGGAGGAAGTGCTTACATGCCGCACATGTTCCCATCCCTTGTTTTAGCTTTGTGCATCATCAGGCAAATGCATGAATAGGTATGCAATCCTATTCTGTACTTACCATGAAAAAGAAACAGAGTGAAAAGAACCCGAAGTCAGAAACCCAGAACCTGGAAGAAGCTAATTTGATCTGTGTGAATTAATAGGCTAATTGAACATTTTTTTGTGGTGGATTCTTCCCCATTGTCTCCTCCCAGATATAATGGTGAGATTTGTATGTTATTATTATTATTATTATTATTATTATTATTATTATTATTAAAAACTTTTATATCCTGATCTTCTCACCTCCGTAGAGGGACTCAGACCAGCTTACAGCAAGGATTCAATGCTACTAATACAAGTTAAAACATCATACAACAATACAAGATTAAAATACATATAGATAAAATACATATATACCAAATCGCCAAGGTAAAATCATGTTCAACTCAGTCTACATATGTGGTCACTCACTTTGGTCTGTAATCAGTCTCAGTCATTATTCTGGGAATGATTCATTCCATAACAAGGATTTCACTAGCCTCCTGAAGGACAAGAGGGAGAGGGCAGACCTAATCCCGCTCGGGAGAGAGTTCCATAGCTGAGGGGCCACCACAAAGAAGGCCCCATCATTCGTTCCCACCAAACGCGCTTGAGAAGGTGGTGGGACTGAGAGCAGGGCCTCTCCGGAAGATCTTAATGTCCTTGATGGTTCATAGGGGAAAATACGTTTGGACAGGTAAACTGGGCCAGAACTGTATAGGGATTTATAGGTTAAAACCAGCACTTTGAATTGTGCTCGGAAGCTAATTGGCAGCCAGTGGAGCTGGTGCAGCAAGAGAGTTGTGCGCTCCCTGTACCCAGCTCCCGTCAGTAGCCTGGTTGCTCCCGTCAGTAGCCTGTAACCCTAACCCACACTAACAACAGAACATCAAATCAAAATATTTATTTCGGTCATTGACCAGCACAGGAAATAGTGTCACATTTCCAGACAAACCTGGCATGTTTGGTACATTAAAAATATAAATATAACTACTAAAAACACAATATGGGTGAGGGAGCAGAAGGGGGAACAGGGTAAAAACATACAATGCCCAGATCCATCACCAAATTGTAGATTCAGGGAAGAAGATTACTGCAACAGAATTCAAATTATTGCAGATGACCTCAGATAACGGTGCTCCATGCAGTCATGCTGACAACATGACCTTGAAGGTGTCTATGGACAACGACAGCTCTTCGGCTTAGAAACTGAGATGAGCACCAACCCCCAGAGTCAGACACGAGTAGACTTAATGTCAGGGGAAAACCTTTACCTTAAAGATTTTTAAGCGTAAAGAAAACCACTTACCTTCTCTAATAGAAGGTTGTCGCTGGTCTCAGTTCTATTATAATGCTGATCTTGGTTACCATTGTTCTGTGCAATCGAGTCAGTTTTGTTAGAGCAAAACTACAAGAAGAAGACAATTCAGGAAATGTAAATATTCTCCACTTCTCTGTTGTTGTCTTGTGCATTCAAGTCATTTCCAATTTATGGCACTCCAAAGAAAATCATGGTATTTTCTTGGCAAGATTTGTTCCGACGGGGTGCTGCAACCCCTGCCCCCCAACTCCCCAGTTGTATCATTTCTACTTGCCGGGAGAGCTCTGGCAACACTGTAATGGAGGCCAAGTAAATTTATTTTAATTTTTAAAGGGCTTTGGGGGAGGGTCTTCAGATGTTTTGCTGGATCAGTCCTGGAAGAACATCTGGAAACCCACCCTAGAAAGCACGCGCTTTCTGGGGTGGGTATGGACAGGTCCGCAGGAACATCCGTGTATTTAAACGTGAATGTTCCTGGGATAACAGCCTGTCTGGAAAGACCCCCAGATTCAAACCCTGCTTTCTGAATTCTGAATTCCTTCCCTTTTGTTTTCACACAAAGTTGGATTGGCTAAAGTAGTATCCCATTCTTTTCAGCTAGTTTCCCTGGCCTTCCTTCACCATCTTCCATGCTGGAGCTGCTAAAGAATTTCAAGCTAAATAGATGACAAGAAGGAAAAGAATGAACTGGATGATATAAAATGAGTTCCTTTATCAGACTGTTTCTTAACTGAGGTATGCCTGTTTATCTTTCTTTTGTGAACAAAAGTTGTACAGTAGACCCAACTCTTTAATGTAGTTATAAAATGTGGTCTTTTTCTCAGTCTTTTTATTATTAATAATACGGCAGATAAATTTTTAAACATACAATAAATTAGATTCACATCTTCAATGAAATATCCCAAACCACAATTTTTTACATTAAAATAATGACACATCCCCAGCTATATCTGCAGTGATGCATGAAAAACCAATCTCCATAGTTTTCAGGACAGAACAAATTCATACATTTGTAAGCATTAAGAGCCAGTAGTTATTCTAACTTCTCTGATGCTAAAACGTACAGTCTCCTAATAACTGTAATGTCCATTTAACCAACAAGCTACTTTTCTTGCACCTAACAAGTTGCACCACTATTTCAATTTTTAGTCTTGAGATACATCATAAGAACATCCTGACTGTGAATGCTCTCCAACAGTGGAACAGACTATTGTTGAAGGCTTTCATGGCCGGAACTACTGGCTTCCAGAACATGGCCATACAGGCCAAAAAACCTACAACAAGCCAGTGGAACAGACTGTTTCAGGGTCCCTCTACATTGCCAGTTAATCCAGATTATCAAAGCAGATAATCCACATTGTCTGCTTTGAACTGGATTATATGAGTCTACGGGACCTTCCAGACAGGCTGTATTTGCTGTGGAACTCTTATAGGTCTTTGATTCTAAGGGTGGATCAGGCCCGTAGCCAGGATTTTGTTTCGGGGGGAGCTGAGTTTGATTCGGGGGGGGGGGGGCTGAGTCTGAGTGAAAGAGGGTCTACTTTTGTATCGTTACCCCAATGCATATGGGATATATTGAGCATGGTGATCAGATCATGATATGAATAAACATAACAGTTTAAATAATGTACCAGTAAGGTCTTCTCGCGGACCACTATGAGAATTTCAGGGGGGGGGGGCTGAAGCCCCCCAAGTCCCCCCCCCCCCGCTACATGCCTGGGGTTGATCTACACGGACCCTTATTCCAGGGCTAATCTGACATAGCAAATGCTGGATTGGCCCAGGATAGGTTAGACCACCATCTCCTTATTGCTGTATAGATGGACGAGAGTTCTGAACATCCAATGCTACCCAGTCTGGTTTGGGGACACTGGATGGCTACTTGTACCGTCCTATCCTGTTCTCCTCATCATGGTGGTGAGTGGGCCCAACATGGGTAGTACTGGTCACTCATCTTCTCAAGTGATGTTTATCAGGGTGCCAGAGCCATGTGGAAAGGGGGAGAGTTGAGGAATCTCCCTCCTCTTTCTCCGATTAGCTCTTTGCTCTGGTTGGCATCACAGATGTGGGTGGTGAGAGCCATGTCAAGAATTATGCCCAGTTTCATCTTGGAACTGGCCGAACTTTTTACATAGGTGCTAAGATGAGTTTGCTCCAGGTTCTGGGGTAGAATTCGGAGCAACCCACATGGTTGCTCCGAATTCTACCCCAGAACCTGGAGCAAGCTCATGATGTGCATTTGTTTAATGCACATCAAGCATTAAGGAGATTAAATAATAATAATAATAATAATAATAATAATAATAATAAACCTTTATTTGTACCCCGCTACCATCTCCCGCAGGACTCGGTGCGGCTTACAAGAGGCCGAGCCCAAAGTACATCATTAGCAAAAACACAACAACAACAATACAATGCAAAAATAAATAACTCATAACAAAGCAGAACATTAACAAAAACACGACACTATTAGAAACCTGTGGCAGGGCTAAATGTAATGGTTAAAATTCTAAAAATGCTGGGCAAGTCCAGGTGAGGTAGAATGAATATTTTGGAAATAAGAGGGTGTGCAGACAATTCTAACTCTCTCATAAAGTGCATTAGGGACATTGCTTGGGATTCCTTAATCTGGGAAGGCACACTGGAACATCCATGTTTTCAAGCTCCTTCTTGTTGGGGAGTGCCTGATGTCCTTGGGGAGGGAGTTCCAGAGTCGTGGGGCCACCACCGAGAAGGCCCTGTCCCTCGTTCCCACCAATTGCGCTTGCCATGCAGGTGGGATCGTGAGCAAGGCCTCACCAGATGAACGAAGAGATCGTGTGGGTTCATATACGGAGATGCGGTCACGCTTGCATTAACGGAGTCCAGCTCAGTGCGCTGTTTAGCCACCATGGAACAGATTTGCCAGCTCTTTATGCTACCTGGTTAGTGTAAATATGCCCAAAGAGGCTTGCTATTACAGTGTGTGCTTTTATGTACTTTTAAGATAATTTTATCTGATTAATGTAATTATTTTTAATTCTTGTATTGTTGGCTTTTAATTGATGCCACTCCAGCAAAAAGATAGAATAGAAATAAATAAATATCACTTGATATACTTGTTCCTGAATACAAATAATTACATTAATTGGCTTTAATCCTGCACATATTTACCTGGGGAGAAGTCCCACTGAGCATAGCAGAACCCATTCCTAAATAAACAACTATTAGATAATACCGTAATTTTTATGTTTGTGTGTCTTTAGTGTATTGGTCCAAACATTAACGTAATGTCACACAATTATGTACTACAATTTGACTGCCACATTGGATGTAAAGTGTAAATGAGCCATGACGACGAGCAAGGGAAACAACATTAATGTAATCATAGCTGTCCGCATGTAATAAAGCAGGAAAAGAAGAAATGTAAATGAAACACAAATTGCCATTTTTAATGGGATTCTAACAAGCGATGCTGTATGAAAATTTCCTGGTGAAGACTAGCATGCAATTGAGAGATGGATTACAGTTTCAATGACATGGTACAGCTTAGCCACAAATGCCTTTCCAGTTTGGTAAACATTTTAACTCATTCTGCGTGAAATGGGAGGCCTGTCTCTAAAATCAGTGGTTGGAGGAGGTATCTGACCATGTTCTTTAGTGGGATGTAGCAGAAAAAAAATCTTATTTAATATTTGATACACTGATAAGCACCTTCTTATGGTCATTCATGTGTCTAATACAGAGCTTTCCAAACTGTATGTCAAGACACACTAGTGTGTTACATTTAGTCCTTAGGGTTGTTTTTTTTCGTGTCAGGAGCGACCTGAGAAACTACAAGTTGCTCCTATTGTGAGAGAATTGGCCGTCTGCAAGGACGTTGCCCAGGAGACACCCGGATGATTTGATGTTTTATCATCCTTGTGGGAGGCTTCTCTCATGTCCCTGCATGAGGAGCTGGAGCTGATAGAGGGAGCTCATCCGCCTCTCCCCGGATTCAAACTAGCGACCTGTCCTGCTGGCATAGGGGTTCAACCCACTGCACCACCGAAGGCTCCAGTCCTTAGGTGTGTCGTGTGAAAAATGCTCTGTCCTCCACCCTCACAAACAAAAGCTGGTGCCATTCAAATGTAGGTACTAGGGCTGTGTAAAACTATTGTTAGTCCTTGTGAGTCATTAGTAACTCATTAGATTCATGCAAACAATTCGCTATTAAGAAATATGCAGGAAAGAGAGAGGAAAATAATTAAGAATCAAAACACTCACCAATAATCTTAGTTAAAATTCTATAACATTCGGAAGTCTCCCAAAGACAGTTTAATTTTCAGTATAAGCATTAAGCAACTTTGGTAAAGCCAAAGAGGCCATTGCTATTGTTTAAATTAAGATCCAGGCTGCTTGCTGGTCACCCTAAGGAAGGGCAGCTGGGGCGGAACTAGCTGATCTGGGCAGGAGACCAAGAACATAGCATTCTGGGAAATGTAGTTTGGGAAGGCGAGCCCCCCTGTGGCAGAGAATTCAAAAGACCCTGTCCTAAACTACATTTCCCAGAATGCAGTGCTCAGCATCAGACAACACCAATGGGGCTGTGATATAGACACACCGTTAGACAGACATTCAGGGGGATTGCTGTTGTGGCTTTTTGGGGGATAAATGTTTTGTCTAAACTTTTAAAAATCCGCAAAAATCAGTTGATGTGTGGAATTTTCTGAAACTTGGGGCGATTGATGCCCTGATTGTCTTGTGTATTGCATATAAAATCCAAATAGATAGTTCTTGTAGTTTTTTTTTTTAAAAAAATATTGTTTGTAAAAAAAATCAAAATTTCCCCAAATATTAGTGGATGAGTGTAACATTCTGAAACTTGGTGGGCCAACAGTGGAAAATGTGTGGTACAATTATAGCAAGTTTCATCACGATAATAATAATAATAATCCTTTATTTATACCCCACTAACATCTCCCAAAGGACTCGGTGCGGCTTACAGGAGGCTGAGGCCCAACACATCAGTAAAACAACAGCATAACAAATACAACAATAAATAAACTCATAAAACAAAGCAATAAACATTTAAAACAATAGCAATAAGCATTAGATAATAACGATAGCTCTAAAATTAGGGAGAAATGAACCACTGAAGTTTCCCCACTTGCTCAATTACTTAACCAAAAAAGTAACAAAAAAGAGCTACTTCATTATAGTTATAAAAAAAATTAGGCCCATAATTTTGGAAACACCATAAAAAAATTATTCACTCCCCTCCCCAATTTTGCAAAATTTGCTATAGCACGATGTCCCTCCTACAAAGATAAAGTTTTTGCAGGTTAATAAACTTTCTCCATGTTTTTGTAATAGAAAATAAATTTATAACCCAGGAACAAACCTGACAAATGGCCATCAAGCTTCTGAATAATTTAATAATAAAGAAAATATGTTACTAGTTTGAAAATATTATTTCTTGTTTAATGGTGTAGTTCTTACATTGAAAGCAGTTGTTCTATTCCAGAAACTTTATTTTTGTGGCACAAACCATGTTAAATTGGTAGAGACTCAACAATGCTATAGCAAAATGTGCTATATTTATTTATTTATTTCATCTACTTATACCCCGCCCTTCTCACCCCGGGGGGGACTCAGGGCGGCTTACAAAGGAGGCACAGTTAGATGCCCAAATCACACAACAAACAATACAAAATATAACAGTTCAACAATTAAAATGAAACATCAATACCTATTAAAATCATAAAAACTATCTCATGTCAGAGTCCATATATCAGAGTCCATATATCCATTCCATTCCATTGTCCTTGTCTATCGATAGGTCCTTTAATCAGTTGTCAGCATGGCCAAAAGCTTGGTCCCACATCCAGGTCTTTAGTTTTTTCCTAAACGCTAGAAGGGAAGTCGTCGATCTGATCTCCCCGGGGAGTGAGTTCCACAAGTGGGGGGCCACCACTGAGAAGGCCCTGCTCCTCGTCCCCGCCAGTCTCACTTGTGCCACTGGCGGGGTCGAGAGCAGGGCCTCCCCAGAAGATCTTAAACTTCGAGGTGGGATGTAGAGGGAGATCCGTTCGGACAGATACACTGGGCCGGAACCGTATAGGGTTTTGTAGGTCAAAACCAGCACTTTGAATTGTGCTCGGAATTGGATCGGCAGCCAGTGGAGCTGACGCAACAGGGGGGTGGTGTGCTCCCTGTACGCCGCTCCGGTGAGCAATCTGGCTGCTTCTCGCTGGACTAGTTGAAGTTTCCGAGCAGTCTTCAAAGGCAACCCCACGTAGAGTGCGTTGCAGTAATCCAACCGGGATGTGACAAGAGCGAGATTCGACTTCCCAAGGTACGGGCGCAGCTGGCGCACAAGTTTTAATTGTGCGAAAGCTCTCCCGGCCACCGCTGAGACCTGGGGCTCCAGGCTCAGCGATGAGTCCAGGATCACTCCCAAGCTGCGAACCTGTGTCTTCAGGGGGAGTGTAACCCCATCTATAGCATAATGTCCCTCCTGCATTTATTCCAACTCTGGCTGGGTACGCAGGGAAATCTCTCTCCCCCCCCCCCCAATCTTGATCAGTACTTTCTGATGCTGATGCATTCTGAGAAATGTAGTTTAGGGCAGGGCTTTTGAATTCTCTGGCATAGGGCCACTTCCTACATTTTCCAGAGTTTGGTGCTTTTCCCAGCAAACTCTGCTCCCTCCTTTCCTGCTCCTAATGGTGAGAGGCCATTAATTTACAAAGGAATGGGAGGTTTTTGGCTTTGCATTTGTGCTGTCGCACGCTGGGCCTGTGCATAAGACTGTAGGCAGAACATAAATTCTGTGTGCCCAACGGGACGCCGGGACTGCCTCAGATTAAAGGCCCTTGGATTTCCTTAAAACAGAGTCTTTAGATTGCTTAAAGGTTCAACAAAGTTCTTTATTATTGAAAACAAACAGGTACTTCAAGGCTTTCTTAATAGTCTATTGGCTCTCTCAATCTTGTCCACTGGGAACAGGCACTATCTTCATAAACTGTAATTTAACTAATGGGGAAATCCTTAACTTCTAATCTGGGCAGTCTGTCTTTGCCTATGTTGACGTGGAGCCCCTACACACGGTACCAACTGCTTCTGGCTTCCGCGAGTGACCCTTACCAAGCAGAGCTTTGTAGACCTCAAAGGAAAAAAAGGAGGTGTTCAGGTTTCAGTGATGGCTGGCTGAAGTGCTGCAAGACCAGCTTCCCTCAGCAGAGGAGCTGTAAGGCTGTGTATCTCCCGGACAAGCCGTGGGGCTGTATATCCCCGGCCAAGCTGTAGAAGACGAAGCTTTCTACAGGAGCTCTTGGTATTATGTCCTGCATGAAAGGCTTGTCTGTATGGACTGGCCCAAAATGGCTCCTATTCCCTCCAAAACCCAAAAAGGGGGCAGGACCAGGGAACCTAACGATAGTTGACAGGTGGCTTGCCCTATGACTGCAGCCAAGAGAAGCCACCTATCTGCAGAGTCCCTGAAACTTAGGACTACAACAAACATTTAATGCAAAGCAAACAAAATTGGAGCTCCTGGTACGGCTGTACCTGCACAGCATTGCTTGCTTGCCATTAAAATGAAGATCAATCTGACTTTGGGATGGAGCCTTCTGAGATTGACAAAATAGAAATGAAAATGTATTGGGTAAGTTTTGATTCTAAAGTTTTGGGTGTGCATATGATATCTCATTGTAAGTACAAAGTTAACAAATTTCTTATGACTTATGACAGGCTATGACTTTTCTGCACGAGCGTAATAAGCTACTACTTTCATATTTTTATTCTTGGTTTCTTAAAGGCGAGTCAAGTACACATACAAATGTAAATGTTCTGTGCCTATGAAGTTGATAAGAACTTTAGGAGAGTCTGACCCTGGGACCCCACCAAAGAGGGATCGCTACTTTGGCGAGCTAAGAGAAGCCTGATTTTCAGCAATTTTATTTTCTTAAAAATCCGAAAGAAATCTCACCAAAGTTGAAGAAGCAGCACCGAGGTGTTTTTATTAGCTATTCAGCTGAAAAGGATGCAATGTAGCAATCATTCATCTACAAAGCATGTGGTTACAGCGAGACCGGTCTTTTGACAATCAGCTGTTTCCTTGAAATTATATTCTTAAAACTTAAAAGGTTATTCCCCGAGCGTAGAAACCCGAAATGCAAAAAGTGAGATAGCAGATAGTGTTCGAATTTAGCCAGGAAAAATATGTCATCAAAATGGAGGCGATCTGCCATCTCACGGATACAGGGCCCCCTGGGGGTTTCCGTATCCGCGGTTTGGGGGAGCGCAGATTCGGCCTCCCCGGAACGCCAGGAAGGCATTCCGGGCAGGCCTGCAGTCTCCTGCGGCCTGGAAAATGTTAGTTTCAAGCTTTTAGATAGTTTCAGGCAAGAAAGGGATACAAAGTATCAAGCTAGAGAGTTTAAAAAGTTGCAATTTGATCAATCTTTATTTAGGGATTTGTTACAAAGTTGGGGCTAGCAAGGGAGTGAAAGGAGAGAGCATACGGCTGTGTAGAGTTGAGCATGCTGTTGGGGCAAATTTCAACAGTTTGGCCCAATTTGGCATCCAGGAACTGTGGACCTCCCTGCTGCTGGTCAAACCAGCTTGAAGGCAGGGGTCTGGGATGCCCTCAACGACATCTAGGGCTGATCCAAAAAAGATTTGATGCCTCAGGTTGGAAATCTAAATGACATCCTTTCTCTGGAATTAAAATTCAACAATTAGCCAATTTCCTGTCCATTGATAGTGCTCTGCATTTCCTGCTTGAAGCAATTTGGGTAACATCAGCTCTGTGTGTATCCAACCCAATTGTAAAAAAAAGGAAAAATACCTGAATCTCAGGATGAAGCTCCAAAAGCCACAATGATGGTACAATGCTAATCAGATAGATGAATATTGCTGGTGAAAACCTGGAAAGGAACACAAAGAAACTGAGTTTATTACTTTCTTATTAACACATAGCAAAAAATCACACAATGCATCAATTTTCTCTTTCAAAACACTGGAGAAATAAATTGAATCAACATTAGTAGATTTATATTCTGCCTTTCCATCACTGTGCTTGAGGCAGTGAACATAAATTCAACCTCTCCATTTTAGTTCATAACAACTTTATGAGATAGTTCAGGCTGAGAGAGAAGGGGTGGTGGGGAAAGAAAAAAGAGAGAGAGAGAGAGAGAGAGACTGGCCCATGTTCATCCTAGGAGCTACATGGTTCAGTAGAGACATGAACTGAATCTCCCATGTTCTCAGCCCAGTCCACAAAGCCCTTCAATATCCATTTGAAAAAAAATAATCAACCCTTGAGTTAAAAGCATCTGACTTACAAATGACTCATAGTTATCATGGGGGAAAGGTGCCTCCACTGAAGCTTTGTCACCAATCCTTGTTTCCATAATTTACTTACTTACTTAGGCGATCCCTCATTGTCCGAGTAAGATAATCCTCCAAGGTGGGTCCATAGGTGACTATGGAGCCCTATTCTTGATCTGCATCTTCTCCCACAGCGAGGGCTTTGGCTTCCAGGTGGAAGGTGGTCTTGGTCGGGGTTGGCTTGACATGCCTTCCTCTTGGCACATTTCTCTCTTTTGCCCCCCATTCATGCCTCTTCAAATTCTGCAGCACTGACCTCCAGCTGGAGCGCTCACAGGCCAGGGCTTCACAGTTCTCAGTGTCTATGCCAGAGTTTTTAAGGTTGGCTTTGAGCCCATCTTTAAATTTCTTTTCCAGCCCACCAACATTCCATTTCCCATTCTTGAGTTCGGAGTAGAGCAACTGCTTTGGGAGACAATGGTTGGGCATTCGGAAAATGTGGCCGGTCCAGTGGAGTTGATGGTGGAACACCATCGCTTCAGTGCTAGTGGTCTTTGCTTCTTCCAGCATGCTGACATTTGTCCACTTATCTTCTCAAGAGATTTGCAGGATTTTTTGGAAGCAACGCTGATGGAATCATTCCAGGAGTTGCATGTGACATCTGTAGATAGTCCATGTCTCACGGGCATATAGCAGGGTTGGGAGGACAACAGCTTTATAAACAAGCACCTTGGTATCCTTCGGATGTCCTAGTCCTCAAATACTCTTTGCTTCATTTGGAAATATGCTGCACTCGCAGAGCTCAGTGACAATGTTGACTTTTGTGGAGAGGTGGCTACCAAGGTAGGTTGGCTTTGAGCCCATCTTTAAATCTCTTTTCCTGCCCGCCAACACCTTGGAAGACACCTGTGCATGAATTTTTTTTAATGCGTGGAGTTCAGTGCACACTGATCAACACACAGTCTTCACAAAGTGAGGTTTTCTTGGGTGGCATAGTTTACCAAGATGACCATGGCTTTTCAATCTGCTGCAGCCTTCTTCCACCTTCACAGCCATTGTAACATGTACCATGTTATCCTCTGCCTGCTCTGCCGTTCAGGTCTTTGGGTCTTTGGACTGTGCTTGGTCTGGAACCTCCCTGACGGCCACTCCTGGGAGTGCATGACTCCAGTCGTTGTGCCCACAGGTTCATCGGAACACGCAAGCCCCCTCACCACGACAAGGTGACAGTCCATCGAGGGACTGTCCTATCCTTGTTTCCACAAAAAGCCCCATTTTTCAAAATCCAATGATCACAGGGACAGAAATTTAGGTTTTTTGTTTGTGTGTGTGTGTGTGTGTGTCAGGAGTGACTTGAGAAACTGCAAGTTGCTTCTGATGTCTGCAAGGCCGTCTGCAAGGACATTGCCCAGGGGATGTCTGGATGTCTTGATGTTTTATCATCCTTGTGGGAGGCTTCTCTCATGCTTCTCTCATCCACGCTCTTCCCGGATTTGAACCTGTGACCTGTCGGTCTTCAGTCCTGCCGGAACAGGGGTTTAACCCACTGAAATTTAGGTGTTTCTTCTGAACAGGAGCAGAAAGAAAAAACAACAACCACAGGGGTATTAACCCTTCCCTATGCTTTCCAAGGCTGATATGTGTGTGTTACACTTCACAAATTTACCTGTTCCAACTTACATACTAATTCAATTTAGAAATAAACCTACAGAACCTATATTGTTTGTAACTTGGAAACTGCCCGTATATAGATCAGGTATTGGCAAAGTGAGGCCCTATGGGCCAGATGCACCCCAGTGGGCACTTTCCTGTGGTCTTCCTCTTTTTCTCTGTCCTCTCACTTAAAGTATGTAGTGACCTGACACATCCTTATGCCGAAAGGATGAGGGAGGCAGACATGTGGCTCTTGAGAGCTCTCCAGCTGCATGCGTTCCTGTCCTTCCTGCCCTCCAGAGGACTATCAGCAGCCACGTGTCTGCCTATCCTCTCAGCCTGGGGATGTGGTGGGCCGCCTGAGGACATGGTGGGGATTGCCCCCCTGCCCCATGGATTTGCCGCAGAGACTGGCAAATCACCCTGCTGCCCTTCATGAATATGATGAGGTCTTTCCACCTCTTCACATGGGACATTTGTGCCCCATTTTGCAGTTTTCTTGTGTAGCAAGGATGGAGCCTGCCATGCGCCATCACATGACGCATGGCACACACACACACACCCCACGTTACTCTTGAATTGGGGTGGAAGGTGTAGGTAACTTTTTACTACTAGGTGTAATTTGGATCTGCTGTCCAAACTACACCTAATAGTAAAAAGTTACCTATCATCCATTAGAAGCTTTCAGCCAGCTCTTGTGGCAATTTTCCTCCCTCCTCCCCCTCCTCTCAGGGTGCGTCATTTCTATGCGCCTGGAGAGCCATCCAAGGCTTCTAATGGAGGATAGGTAAGATTTTACTACTGTTCTAAGGGGTCTGGGAGGGGGAGGGGTGGGTATTCCCACAGTTTGCCCTCCATCCAAACTGTCCCACTGTCCAAACTGTCCCACTGTCCAACTGCCCCAAATCATATATACTAATTATGGCTATGTCTGGAGCCCTCAGTGGTACAATGGGTTAAACCCTTATGCCAGCAGGACTGAAGATCGACAGGTCAGAGGTTTGAATCCGAGGAGAGCGCGGATGAACACCCTCTGTCAGCTCTGGCTCCCCATGTGGGGACATGAGAGAAGCCTCCCACAAGGATGGTAAAACATCAACCATCTGGGCGTCCCCAGGGCAATGTCCTTGCAGATGGCCAATTCTCTCACACCAGAAGTGACTTGCAATTTCTCAAGTCGCTCCTGACACGAAAAGAAAACTGCTATGGCTGGGAGAAATGACCTTGAGACAATTAGTCATGCTCTTTGGTAAATTCCCATATGGACTATTGCAACACTTAGTCAGCCATAGTTACTCAAAATATGACTCAGTCTGGACCTAGTATTATATTTTTTGAGATTAGTTTCTTACACGCATTGTCCTGGGATGGGCAAACTCCATGGGTCTGGGGACTAATTGTGTCTCCTGGGGACCAACCATGGATTTCATCTCAGATACAATCTGTATGAAGTCACCAGGCAGATGGAGGGCCAACAGAATCAAAATGCCAGAAACATACATGTCCACATTGATGTGCAGATATGCAGTCTAATGCTGAGGCTGCAAAACTAAATTTGGTGGGTCTATGCAGTCCTCAGGTTGTGTAATTCCCATCCTTGGTTTATATTTACTGTGTGAAGTGCTTTGGTTTTACTTTGGCAATGGAACAGGAATCAGGTAGGTCCCCAAAAAGCATTGGACTACAGAATCTATCGTTTCTCATCTAGTCTACTTTGGGTAATGTTACTGGGAGGTCCTAACTTGCAAAATTTGGAGGACTGCATTACTTTCACCCCAGATTTCGAAGGAAGTGCTGTGTCTTATTTGTTCTAGTCACCTCATCCCATTTTCAATGGCGAGGTCCCTCTCGATTCTTCACATTCCTTGCCTTCTGCAGCTCCAGTCTTTCTCAATTTAATCTTGGGGGCATTATAGTTAAATCAATACAGATGCATTATAGCTTCATACACAGAGAGTGAGATGTTTGCATTAAACTGCCAATAGCACAAGCCCTTTATGCAACCTTTGCCTGTTGTCATAAGAAGAACTTCAGATGTGCTCAGAGGGAGGACACTAGATGAAAATGTGGAGTGTAAAACAGGTGAGATAAACTTTATCCATCTTGTCTCTCAGGGGATTCAAAGGCACAACCCCAGTTTCCATTTTGTATCATTTGAGTGTTACCTATGACCTCATCAAACGGGGCTTGTTTCAGTGGCATACACCTAGTTCAGTGTTATTCCAGCCACAAAGCCTGTCAGCTCCCATCCCACGACATAATACTACTTCTGGCAGGGCTCTGTGACCAAACTATTGCAGAACCAAGATATACCACTGCGGCGACAGCACAGGAGGGTTCCCATGTTGCACGAGCAACAATAGCATAGGGTTACACCCTGAAGATGCAGGTTCACAGCTTGGGTGTGATCCTGGATTCATCGCTGAGGCTGGAACCTCAGGTTTCGGCGGTGACCAGGGGAACCTTTGCATAGTTAAAACTTGTGCACCAGCTGCGCCTGTACCTTGGGATGTCTGACTTGGCCACGGTAGTCCACGCTCTGGTTACATCCCGTATAGACTAATGCAACGCTCTCTACGCGGGGTTGCCTTTGAAGACGGTCCGGAAGCTCCAACTAGTCCAACGAACAGCAGCCAGGTTGCTAACAGGAGCGGCACTCAGGGAACATACAACTCCTTTGTTGAGCCAGCTCCACTGGCTGCTGGTTTGCTACTGGGCCCAATTCAAAATGCTGGCTTTGGCCTATAAAGCCCTAAATTGTTCTGGCCCTGTCTGAACATGTCTCCCCTTATGAACCATTGAGGACTCTAAGATCGTCTGGGGAGGCCCTGCTCTCGGTCCTGCCTTTGTCTCAAGAACGTTTGGCGGGGACGAGAGACAGGGCCTTCTCAGTGGTGGCCCCTTGGCTATGTAACACCCTCCCTAGGGAGATTAGATCTGCTCCCTCCCTCTTAACGTTTCGGAGGCAAGTTAAAACATGGCTGTTCGAGCAAGCATTTACAAATGCAGAGTAGCTAATATAGGAAATTGAACGATTTGACAATGGAAATGGACAATGCTTGATAATAATGAGATGCTAATGATGTTGTTTTTATTGCTTTTGTGATGTTCTATATTGTTTAGTGTTTTAATATGTATTTAATTCTGTACCGTTTACAGAAAACCCCCACACACAGATAGATATCTACATAAAAACTCCAACCATCACCCGTCAAAAAAGAAGCACCATTAAAGCCTTGGCAGACAGTGCGAAAACGATCTGTGAACCCCACCTCCTTCAAGATGAACTGAACCACCTCAACTGGGCTCTACAGGCCAATGGATACTCCACCTCAGACAACAGAAGAGCTGCAAGACCAATAATAAGCCACGAGAGTAAAGATGAAGATCCACCCCGAGGAAAAGTGTTCTTGCCATACATCAAGGGAACCACTGACCGCATAGGGAAGCTGATGAGGAAACACAACATACAAACCACCTACAGACCCACCAAAAAATTCCAACAAATGCTACGTTCAGCAAAGGACAAGAGGGATCCTCTCACCTCTGCAGGAGCCTACCATATTCCATGCAGCTGTGGACAAGTCTACATAGGGACCACCAAACGCAGCATTGCCCAAACACTAATCAAGGAACATGAAATGCACTGCAGACTACTTCAACCAGAGAAGTCAGCCATAGCAGAGCACCTGATGAACCGACCTGGACACAGCATATTATTTGAGAATACAGAAATGTCGGACCACTCTCACAACCACCATGCCAGACTACACAGAGAAGCCATTGAAATCCACAAGCATGCGGACAATTTCAACAGAAAGGAAAAAACCATGAAAATGAACAAAATTTGACTACCAGTATTAAAAAACTCTAAAATTACAACAGTGAAACAACAGAGAGTAAACAATCAGGCACATCAAATCACCTCTCAACAAAAGATTTCCCCCAGGCACTTCCAAGCCATTAAATGCTAATCAAGGTGGTCAGTTGAAACATTCACACCTAGCTCCAGCAGACAAAGGTCCTTTGTCCCACCCTGGTCATTCCACAGATATATAAACCCATTTTCCTACTTCCAAACAGACCTCACTACCTCTGAGGATGCTTGCCATAGATGCAGGCGAAACGTCAGGAGAAAATATGCCTCTAGAACATGGACATATAGCCCCAAAAAACCTACAATAACTTAATCTGTATTATGTGTGTATATGTACTGATTTGTTGGAAACCACCTTGAGTCGCCGATTGGCTGAGAAAAGCGGCATACAAATAAAGTAAATAATAAAAAAATAATAAATAATGGGGGAAAGCCAGGCAGCAGACTTCCCCTCCCTGCATGGGATGGGGCAACGGATGAGTCGGGTGATGCAGGATAGTGAGTTCCCCACACCTCCCGACGGGCACCACCGGATTCACCACAATGCAGCCTCTATAATGCGGTTGGCAGTAAGGAAGTTCAGAGCTTTTTGGGTTAGAGCAGCCACACACTTTTAACTTCAGAATTATCCTAACATTACTTTTCTCTAAAAAGAAAACATGTGTGCAGAGTAGGAGATTAAATACTGACCAATTTAAATCTTTACATACATCTGGATTTTTCTCTCCAGCCTTTCAATCAGGGAGCAATCAAACAGGCCTCCATTGGATTGCTGAAATCTAACACAGGTGTACGGACGGCAAAACCCTCATAGCAAGGAAGATGCATTTTGCAAACTCAGCTAGAGATATTGTGCCAAATGATTATCTTCCCACTAGGATTTCAATGTTTGCACGGTTCTTCCAGCTGGACTGTTCCTGAGGGTGATCTAATGAAGCGGTCTTTAGCCAACTAACTTTGACTTTTGCTGCCTCTTCAAGAGAAGGCGCTTTGAGAAAACATTCTTGGCCAGCCCCATTGCATTCCTCCCTCCCAGTGACTGTTGTTAAAAACTAATGCATCACCAACTTTCCAGACCTTTCAGTGAGGAAGGGATAAGAAGGAAAGTCTCATATCTTTGTTCATGACTAACAGTAGGGTGGCTATTTTCATGCACGTAAATGAATTTAAGTTCCCATATATTGCAATAGTACAGAAAACACAGAAATAATAGCTTGAAAAAGTTATTTTTTGGAGGGGTGGGGGGCTGTTAATTTCCAAAACATTTGAATCAGCATAGTCTGTTAGCTGTGGAGATTTTGAGTGTTTTGTCGAAGGCTTTCATGGCCGGAATCACTGGGTTGTTGTAGGTTTTTTCGGGCTATATGACCATGTTCTAGAGGCATTTTCTCCTGACGTTTCGCTTGCATCTATGGCAAGCATCCTCAGAGGTCTATTGGAACTAGGAAACTGGGTTTATATACCTGTGGAATGACCAGGGTGGGGCAAAGAACTCTTGTCCGTTGGAGCTAGGTGTGAATGTTTCAACTGACCACTTCTTTTCATCATCATCACCATCATCTTTAATTACTTATTAATCGCCCTCCATCCGAGATGCTCCAGGCGATTTACATAGCAGAAATTATACAGGATAAAACACATACATACAAATATTAAAATTAACATGGGTGAAATGCTCTAGTAAAAAGCCAGGTCTTAAGTGCTAGGATAAAATGCCCTAAGTCACGCATGGCTCTCAGATAGGGAGGCAAGGAATTCCATAAGGCAGGGGCAGAAATAGAGAAGGCCCTGCGCCTGGTGCTTTCCAAGTGCACTTCCCTAGGACCCGGCATATAGAGCAAATCGCGTTGGGATAGTCGTGGCGACCTCTGATGATGGGAAAAGGAGAGATGGTCTCTAAGATACAATGGACCCTGGCCATATAAAGTTTTAAAGGTTGGACCAGCATCTTATACAAACCACGATACTCAATTGGGAGCCAGTGTAGACGCCGCAGCACTGGTGTTATATGGCATTTCATGGGCATTTTTGTGAGTAACCTGGCTGCAGCATTCTGGACAATACGGAGCTTTTGGGTCATAGAAATAGAAAGGCCAACATACAAAGCGTTACAATAGTCTAGCCTAGATGTGACCGTGGTATGGATGACTGTTGCCAGAGCCTCATCCGACAGGTAAGGTGCCAGTTGCCTCGCTTGTCGTAGATGGAAAAAGGCCTGTTTGCTGGCAGCAGCGACCTGAGCCTCCATCATCAGCTGCGAATCCAAAACGACACCTAGGCTCTTAATGGTAGGTGATGGAGATAGAGCAGTGCCTATCGGGCAGCCATGCCACAGGATCTCAGTCTTCGCCAGATTCACCTTCAGTCTGCTAGCACGTAGCCAGTTCGACAAAGCCTCCAGGCATAAGGTGAAATTGTCAGGTATTGACGCTACTCCAGGCTCCAAGTGCAACAAGAGTTGGGTGTCGTCCGCATATTGGTAGCAGTCCAGGCCGAATCTCCGAGCTAAACTGGCAAGGGGTCTAATGTAGATGTTGAGTGTTGTTGTCCAAGAAAGCAACTTTCCCAAGCTATTATTCCTTGCCACCTTCACTTATATGGAGCTTATCTCTGTGGCAGCTTAGCATCGTTGGTAGTAAATTTAGAATGGTCAACATTAGAAATGGTCAACATTAGAAAATCTATCTATCTATACACACACATACATATATAGACACAGAGGTCTTGTGAGAAATTATCAAGACCATAGATCAACAAAGAGATTGATTCGTTCATGTGTTAATTCATATATTAATATTAATATATATTATACATTAATGCTAGATTGATTTTACTCTACTACTGAAATGACTACACCAATCATAGTCCATATTTTATTTCTATTGGAAATAATGGGATTTAAGCAATATTTTGTTTAACTGTGCATGGGGTTTGTAGCCCTTGGCTGGATCTTAGATGACTCAGATGAGTCATTCCAGATAAAATGCCAGGCCTTCCTGAGTTTTTGCCAAACAAAAGGTCAGTAACAAGATGTGTTACTAATATGAATGGTCGTATTTGAAATTTAAATGCAATAAATATTTAGATTAGCTAATGATGAACAAGTATATTTTCTTTGGTAAATAAGGTTTTTTTAAGGTTTGATAGATTTAGCTGCAGTCAACAGAACGTTGTGCCAAATAAGAATTGCTTGTAAATTGCCACAAGATACTTGATTGTTTTTACTGTATTAGATGAGCAGAACTTAAACCCTTGAAATGGATCAAAGGTCAGTCTGAGCGGTGGTCAAATCATTTGGAAAGATGGATGCTCCCCTGACCAATAGATGACGTCTTTTTTTTTTTACTGTTTTCAGTACCTCTGATAACGGTATGGAGGGCTATGGAACGCCCTCCCTGCTGAAATCAGACAGGCGCCTTCCCTCATGGCCTTCCGCAGGGGCCTGAAAACCTGGCTCTTCGAAAAGGCCTTCAACTAAGTGCTATGTTTTTGGGAATGACCACCGGAATGGACTATGATTATGAGATTGATTATAACCCCAAACTAGACGAATGCGGATTTTTAGTTTAATTAGTTGTTGTAGTAGTAAGATGTTATGTTATGGTCTTGATTTATTGTAATTGTTGTCTTTTCTATGTTCTGTACACCGCCACGAGTCGCCCTCGGGCTGAGAGTGGCGGTTAACAAGTGCAAATAATAAATAAATAAATAAATAATGGTGTGGCTCTCTAGAACAGGGGTCCTCAAACTAAGGCCCGAGGGCCGGATATGGCCCTCCAAGGTCATTTACCCAGCCCTTGCTCAGGTTCAACCTAAGTCTGAAACGACTTGAAAGCACACAACAACAACAACAACAACAACAATCTTATCTCATCAGTCAAAAGCACGCCCACACTTCTCATTGAAACACTAATAAGTTTATATTTGTTAAAACTGTATTGTTTTAAAATGTTTTTTGCACTACAAATAAGATATGTGCAGTGTGCATAGGAATTCATTCATGTTTTTTTTAAAAAAAAATATAATCTGGCCCTCCAACAGTTTGAGGGACTGTGACCTGGCCCTCTGTTTAAAAAGTTTGAGGACCCCTGCTCTAGAAGGTCTTTCGTTGGAAATCACAGCAGTCCACATTGACAATGATAAGAATTCTGAGTGTCACAGCCCAGAAACATCAGGAGGATTGCATTATACTGTTGGCCCTCCACATTTGTGAATTTAACTTTTACATATGTGATTATATAGGATTTGATTAATATGTTTTCTCTAGGAAGCTCGAGGTCTACCAGTATGGCCCTATGGTCAACTTCTGCCAGAGGCTGATCGTATAGTTTCCCTAGGGGACCCAGATGTTCCTATATATTCATTTTCTCAGCTTAAAAAAAAGGCAATTTTTATTCATGGTTTTTCTATTTTCACAGATGTTCTGCACCTTATATTCCCATGAAACTGTATAATCTCCACTATTTTTTTTAATCGTGTCAGGAGCAACAAGTCGCTTCTGGTGTGAGAGAATTGGCCGTCTGCAAGGACGTTGCCCAGGGGAAGCCCAGATGATTTGATGTTTTTATCATCCTTGTGGGAGGCTTCCCTCATGTCCCCGCATGAGGAGCTGGAGCTGACAGAGGGGGCTCATCCACCTCTCCCCGGATTCGAACCTGCGACCTGTCGGTCTTCAGTCCTGCCGGCACAGGGGTTTAACCCACTGTGCCACCGGGGGCTCTCCACTATGGAACCCTACCTCAAGATCTTCCATAGCATATATACCCTAATGAAGAAGATTCTGGAAAATGTTTTCAGGTGCATTCAAGCATCACGCCATACATTTTCCTCTACCCATGGTGGTAATAGCTTCAGAAAGTGGATTTAGAAAGATAAATGTTAAACATTCCTTCTCCAAAATCTCCACCTCCTGGCTCAGCTCCAGGACTTCAGCTATCCATTAAGAATGCTTGAATTCATCACAGGATCATACCGAGTGGCTCAGAAGTAGTTAAAAAGATCCACCTGCTGCACTGGACAAAGAATGGTATGTGTAGCAGGCAGAGCCATAACCCGGGGGGGGGGGGGGGGCGTTAAAGGTTCAACCCCCCCCCCCTCCATGTGTCATGTTAAAAAACTGTGGTTTACTCATGAATTTTAACTGGTTAATCATGAATTTTAACTGGCCAGCTTCCCAGAGATACAACCATTAACTAAGACACTGGGTTGTAGGTTTTTTCGAGCTGTATGGCCATGGTCTAGAGGCATTCTCTCCTGACGTTTCGCCTGCATCTATGGCAAGCATCCTCAGAGGTAGTGAGGTCTGTAGTGAGCATTCTCACTGCCTCTGAGGATGCTTGCCATAGATGCAGGCGAAACGTCAGGAGAGAATGCCTCTAGACCAGGGCTCCTCAAACTACGGCCCAGGGGCCAGATATGGCCCTCCAAGGTCATTTACCCAGCCCTCGCTCAGGGTCAACTTAAGTCTGAAATGACTTGAAAGCACCCAACAGCAACTAACAACAACAATCCTATTTTATCAGCCAAAAACAGGCCCACACTTCCAATTGAAATGTTAATAAGTTATATTTGTTAAAATTGTTCTTCATTTTAATTATTTTATTGTTTTAAAGTGTTTTTTGCACTACAAATAAGATATATGCATAGGATGCATCATCCATGTTTTTTCAGATTATAATCCGGCCCTCCAACAGTCTGAGGGACTGTGACCTGGCCCTCTGTTTAAAAGGTTTGAGGACCCCTGCTCTAGGCCATGGCCATACAGCCCGAAAAAACCTACAACAACCCAGTGATTCCGACCATGAAAGCCTTCGACAATACATTGAACTAAGACACTATTTTCATTTTTGGGGAGTGAAGTCAGTCATACATTTCACTATGTCTTCAGAAAGGGCAATGAATTGAACACATACACTATGGACCTTATCACATTAACGTTGAGATTCTGTGAAGTCCTGGTAGGGGGCGTGAAGAACCCTTTGCCCCACATCCTGCATTGCCCGACTTACATTTGGCCCCATCCCACAGGGGAAAGCATCTGCCACATGGCTTCCCCCATTGTTGCAAATGCAACATGGGAAGCCTCCCATGCTGCCACCATGGCATCATATGCCAGTTCCTCTCCTCTTTTGCCATGGAGCCTCTCGTGGTCCATGGCAAAAGGGGAGAGGAATCGGTGTACAACAGGCAAATTAGCCCAGATGATGTCGTTATTTATTCATGAACACTAACTGTATTTATCCAACAACCACATGCATCAGCTTCATGTCTGTGAATGAGCCATCACATATATTAAAGGAAGATATAATCTTTCCATATCATATCTTCTAAGTCCCCATATTCAGTTGCAAGTTAGCAACTTATGTAATGAAATCCCTCTCTTTTTCCCATCTTGATTAGTTGCTTTAAAAATGTAGATAATGCAAGGAATGAGAATACACATACATAAACATGCAGGGTTTCATATACAGCCTTGCTTTGGTTTATGATCCACAAGAAGGAAACTACTGATGATAAAGTAAAGAAGCCCAATAGCTTTCACAACATGAGATGAGTTATTAAAAAAAAAAGAATATGCAAAGAACATTTGCAGATTTTCTCATCTGTGGTGAGACATGAAAACTTGACACATCAACCACCCTCCATGAAAAAATGTCAACTTCCACCCGCCTTTTTTTTTTTGCTACTGTACAATAGTGAAAAGTCCAATGCTTTTTTGTAGTTGTAGTTGGTTGCTTATTTTTGTTGATTTTGTTGTAAAAATGTATTTTGACCAAAAATGTATTTAATATTTCATGACCAACCCTGAAACAACGAGACCACATAATAGTTCCTGGGTGGAAACCTTGTATTTTGCACAAAATATGTCTGTGCAGAACAGATTTTTACCAAAAAAATGTGTGCATAAGCTTTGTGAATTTTCTTTGCAGAAAAAGTCCAAACAGAAAGAAATGATCAAAAATGCAAAAACACTTGCAATCATTGTCCCATCAGAAGGATGACTTTCAGGGGGGGGGGGGGGGTAAAAATCTTTTTAGCAAATCATGAAGAGTAGTTCGATAACACAACAACAACATTTTAAATACAGACCAAAGACCCTTATTGCTCCGTAAAACGTATAAGATACAAGGTATGCAAGGTTAGTAAGGCCAAAAATAGGCCCAAAAAGTTGTTTTTTAACCTGAAAATTTTCAGGGGGGGGGGTTGAACCCCTAAACCCCCCCACCACCACCGGCTACAGGCCTGATTCTGACTGACTAATTCAAAGGAGGTGAGCAGAAGTTGACTCCCCTCTCACATGTAACTTTTCTTTTGCTTTGGGGAATAGAGGGGTTTTTTGTGAGTATTTCTTGCTACTATGGCAAAAGTGTTTTTTGCTGACTGTGTGGCTCGTGTGTGTGTGGGGGGGGGGGGGGGGTTCCCATGCTTTTGTTTCTTTGACTTTTGCACAAAGAATAGCTCTTGATTCTTCATTTAGTACTTAGGTTGTGTTCTGGCATATGTAATCATTTTTTGATCCAATAGCATTGTCAAACCACATATTATTGTGTTGGGGGGTGGGGTGGGTGGGTTGTAATATGTACATTGGTTTTCCAAATATATTATATGCTATTGCACTGGATCATTTATGGTGCAGCAATTAAATATCTGCAACAAGCGCTGGAATTTATTATGACTCATTCATTCATTCATTCATTTAATCACTCATTCATTGGTGTTTTCTAAAGGATGGTGGCTGTCTTGTTTCAAAGCTACATCAGTCAAAACAATGAAGATGCACAGAACCTTGGAAGGCCATTTACATATTCCGCTGACTCTACATTTTATACTGTATACACTCTTGTGTCTCTCTGTTGCGATTGAGCAGATTCATAAATGAGAAATAAGGTCCCGTTCACCATTCTGGAATATTTGGCACCATTCATAGAATCACAGAATCAAAGAGTTGGAAGAGACCTCATGGGCCATCCAGTCCAACCCCCTGCCAAGAAGCAGGAATATTGCATTCAAATCACCCCTGACAGATGGCCATCCAGCCTCTGTTTAAAAGCTTCCAAAGAAGGAGCCTCCACCACACTCAGGGGCAGAGAGTTCCTCTGCTGAACGGCTGTCACAGTCAGGAAGTTCTTCCTCATGTTCAGATGGAATCTCCTCTCTTGTAGTTTGAAGCCATTGTTCTGCGTCCTAGTCACCAGGGAAGCAGAAAACAAGCTTGCTCCCTCCTCCCTGTGGCTTCCTCTCACATATTTATACATGGCTATCATATCTCCTCTCAGCCTTCTCTTCTTCAGGCTAAAGATACCCAGCTCCTTAAGCCGCTCCTCATAGGGCTTGTTCTCCAGACCCTTGATCATTTTAGTCGCCCTCCTCTGGACACATTCCAGCTTGTCAATATCTCTCTTCAATTCATAGAATCATAGAATCATAGAATCATAGAATCAAAGAGTTGGAAGAGACCTCATGGACCATCCAGTCCAACCCCCTGCCAAGAAGCAGGAATATTGCATTCAAATCACCCCTGACAGATGGCCATCCAGCCTCTGCTTAAAAGCTTCCAAAGAAGGAGCCTCCACCACACAGCAGAGAGTTCCACTGCTGAACGGCTCTCACAGTCAGGAAGTTCTTCCTAATGTTCAGATGGAATCTCCCCTCTTGTGGTTTGAATTGTGGTGTTGATTGTTGGGATGTATCAAAATAAATAAATAATTTTAAAAAATTGTGGTGTCCAGAATTGGACACAATTCTGGCACCAATTTATTCATTTCAATTTCCACCAATCTACCATCCAGACAAAATTCTGTTCTGTGTTAAATTTAACTCTGCGTTAAATTTACCATCTGATCAGCTTTTACTCAAACAAACTCAAGTTCCCTGTCTAATATTCTTGGCTTCGAATGATGTTTCTGGTTTTGAATGAACACATTGAGTTCTAGAAATCTCCTTTCGTTCCATTCACCCCTGCTCCACATTATGGTACAGAGAGTTTCTCCAGTGTCACGTCGCTTTGGTAATGTTAATCTACCAACCTTCACACAAGCCATGGTGGCAAAGTCATCAAAGGGAAACCACAGCTGTGCAATCCCCCAGTCTTCCCAGTATGGGCAACCAAAGAAATTGCTACCTGGGCACAAAGGTGCCACAATATTTTTTATTGCAGCAAGTTCTACCATTTCGAGATCCAAATGTTCCACTTCTTCAAAGGAAAGAAAGAATCTGGAACCAGACAGCTTAAAATGCAATCAATGTTCAGGGATGTGGGGAGAGATCTGAAAATACTGCAAAACTTGGAAAAGTTACTTTTCTATATTACAATTGCCAATAGTCATCTCCAGCCTGTGGCATGCTCTTATAGGGTGTAGTAGCAAAGCAAGCAAACAAACAAAACTACCTTTGCAATATTTCGAAGTTCTGCACAAAGAGCAATGAACAGTTCAAGGCTGCAAGTAGGAACAAGATCTCAACTTCGAAGTGCTGTTAAGGAGCAGAAAGAAATAAAGAGCCAGAGGGAAGGAGGAGAGAAAGACACAGAGAAAGTGTGGGCTATATGCTCACCATTTGTAGCCTCTGCCTTGCTTAAACTTGAGAGTGAGTGCTGTTTCCAAGCAAAGGAAAAGATTAATCAGTGCCAGCAGCCAATATTTGGGTTCCTTCTTCACTTCAGTCACTCTCCAGACTGCAAGTAGGGAATGCAAGACAAAGAGCAGCCGAGTCACCAGGGCATTGAACAGCACCCGCAGTTCCATTCTGCACTGGCCTCCCTCCCTTTCTTCTGCCTTCTCCTCCCCTTCCCCAGCCTCTGTCTGCAAAGGGCTCCCAGTGCCTAAAAGCCTATTAGCAGCAGAGGGGAAGAGTCACTGGGTGCTCTGTATCCAGATCCGGGCAGACCTTTCCTCCTTCTCCATCTCCACGAAGGGGCCCGTTATGACTAAAAAAAAGAGAGAGACAGAAACTGCTTTGTCCCTCCTCCAAACTTCCTGAAAACTCTTGGGGAGAAGTGAGGGAAATGAAAAACCAGGCAGTCCAAGCACTGGTGTGGTTTTAAAGGCTATGCGTTCACAAGATCTGTGACTGGCTAACGTCACAGGAACACCATCACAACTTTCTTTGAAAAAATGCGCCTTTCGTGCTTCCTTCATAAGTATCAGTGCCACATGTGGTCCTTTGTAACTGAGCATTTCAAGAGAAGGAGTGCCACTGGGTTGTTTCTGAATTTGCAATCTGCATAGTCAGGATAAGGTGGTGTTCATGTCTCATTTTAATTGGCCTAATTCCAGAAGAATGCTGCAACCCCATAGAACTTAATGAGTAGTTCTTAAGAAAACTTAATGGATGTTTCTTAATGCGACCTCATTAGAGAGCTTCTTACTTATGCACTCAAACATCCTTAAAGGATTTCCCCTCTACCTTTTCCCTCTTTAATAGAACTAGAGTACTATAGTGCTAGCCTTGGATAGAAAGATACGGGTTTGAATATCCATTCTTAAAATAATTATATAATTGCAATAATGTATATTATGTCTTGGCTTAATTGCTACAACATTCAATATATAGACATCTAGTACAAAAACCTCAGATATGCAGATGACACCACTCTGATGGCCGAAAGCGAGGAGGAGCTGAGGAGCCTTCTAATCATAGAATCATAGAATCAAAGAGTTGGAAGAGACCTCATGGGCCATCCAGTCCAACCCCCTGCCAAAAAGCAGGAATATTGCATTCAAATCACCCCTGACAAATGGCCATCCAGCCTCTGCTTAAAAGCTTCCAATGAAGGAGCCTCCACCACACTCCGGGGCAGAGAGTTCCACTGCTGAACGGCTCTCACAGTCAGGAAGTTCTTCCTAATGTTCAGATGGAATCTCCTCTCTTGTAGTTTGAAGCCATTGTTCCGTGTCCTAGTCTCCAAGGAAGCAGAAAACAAGCTTGCTCCCTCCTCCCTGTGGCTTCCTCTCACATATTTGTACATGGCTATCATATCTCCTCTCAGCCTTCTCTTCTTCAGGCTAAACATGCCCAGTTCCCTAAGCCGCTCCTCATAGGGCTTGTTCTCTAGACCCTTGATCATTTTAGTCGCCCTCCTCTGGACACATTCCAGCTTGTCAATATCTCTCTTGAATTGTGGTGCCCAGAATTGGACACAATATTCCAGATGTGGTCTAACCAAAGCAGAATAGAGGGGTAGCATCACTTCCTTAGATCTAGACACTATGCTCCTATTGATGCAGGCCAAAATCCCATTGGCTTTTTTTGCCGCCACATCACATTGTTGGCTCATGTTTAACTTGTTGTCCACGAGGACTCCAAGATCTTTTTCACACGTACTGCTCTCGAGCCAGGCATTGTCCCCCATTCTGTATCTTTGCATTTCATTTTTTCTGCCAAAGTGGAGTATCTTACATTTGTCACTGTTGAACTTCATTTTGTTAGTTTTGGCCCATCTCTCTAATCTGTCAAGATCGTTTTGAATTCTGCTCCTGTCCTCTGGAGTATTGGCTATCCCTCCCACTTTGGTGTCGTCTGCAAACTTGATGATCATGCCTTCTAATCAAGGTGAAAAGAAGAAAGCGCAAAAGCTGGGTTGCAGCTAAACATAAAAAAACAAGATTATGGCAACAAGAATGATTGACAACTGGGAAATAGAGGGAGAAAACGTGGAGGCCGTGACAGACTTTGTATTTCTAGGCGCAAAGATTACTGCAGATGCAGACTGTGGCCAGGAAATCAGAAGACGCTTACTTCTTGGGAGGAGAGCAATGTCCAGTCTCGATAAAATAGTAAAGAGTAGAGACATCACGCTGGCAACAAAGATCCGCCTAGTCAAAGCCATGGTATTCCCTGTAGTAACCTATAGATGTGAGAGCTGGACCTTAGGGAAGGCTGAGCGAAGGAAGATCGATGCTTTTGAGCTGTGGTGTTGGAGGAAAGTGCTGAGAGTGCCTTGGACTGCGAGAAGATCCAACCAGTCCATCCTCCAGGAAATAAAGCCCGACTGCTCATTGGAGGGAAGGATACTAGAGACAAAGTTGAAGTACTTTGGCCACATCATGAGGAGACAGCAAAGCCTAGAGAAGACAATGATGCTGGGGAAAGTGGAAGGCAAAAGGAAGAGGGGCCGACCAAGGGCAAGATGGATGGATGGCATCCTTGAAGTGACTGGACTGACCTTGAAGGAGCTGGGGGTGGTGACGGCCGACAGGGAGCTCTGGCGTGGACTGGTCCATGAGGTCACGAAGAGTCGGAGACGACTGAACGAATGAACAACAACAGTACAAAATATACTGCATGCTAAATCACAAATTATTTTTCTTATGTGGTATAAACAACAAATTCTTACAGCAAAATGTACAGCTGTTTTAAAGGTTCTTTTGAAAATAAATTTATCACTAACCATACAAAGTTTGTAAATCTTTTTACTAGTCTCTTAATCCAGAACTTCTTAATTTGGGTACACCGCTGATTCCTACACCGCTGAATCTTTCTTTCTTTCTTTCTTTCTTTCCTCTTTGTCAATTAGTTCACACAAACACCTTTCATCTATCTGCCACTGGCCTGGCCCATGCCTGACACACACACACACAGACATTTCTTGACACTTCACAATAAACCTTTGCTTCAAAAAGGCCCCAGCAGCTGAAAAAGTTTGAAAACTATTCTAGACCATAGATGATTACATGTATTCTCCACTTGTCATCCTCCAGTCAAGCAAAAAGTGGGTGCTAACAATATCATACGAAAGCTGACTGGCACAACCTGGGGATCACAACCAGATACAGTGAAGACATCTGCCCTTGCGCTGTGCTACTCTGCTGCTGAGTATGCATGCCCAGTGTGGAACACATCTCACCACACTAAAACAGTGGATGTGGCTCTTAATGAGACATGCCGCATTATCACAGGGTGTCTGCGCCCTACACCATTGGAGAAATTACACTGTTTAGCCGGTATTGCATCACCTGACATCCGCCGGGAAGTAGCAGCCAATAGTGAAAGGACCAAGGCAGAGACATCTCCAGCTCATCCCCTGTTTGGGTATCAGCCAGCACGTCAACGACTTAAATCTAGAAATAGTTTTCTAAGATCTACAGAGACACTCGCTGGAACACCTCAGCAAGCGAGAGTCCAAAAGTGGCAGGCTCAAACCCAGAACCTCAACCAATGGCTGATACCAAATGAGAGACTCCCCCCTGGGCACACAGAGGACTGGGCAACTTGGAAGGCGCTGAACAGACTGCGCTCTGGCACCACGAGATGCAGAGCCATCAACTACCAAACTCACAAATTTTGTATTTTGTCTGTTTGTTTGCTTTGTTCTGTTAGAAATGTAATATAATTTGACTGGTTGTCCTGACACGACAAAATAAATAATCCTCCAGTCTGGAATTATATTCAGAAGAGTGATAAATAAGAAATCCAGGAAATAATCACTTCCAAGAGCAGATAATTGTGAGTTTTGATACAGCTTGGAAAAATTACTTTTGGGGACTACAGTTTATAGAATGCCCTCAATATGACCATTGGGAGCTGTAGTCCCATAGCAATAACTTTTCTTAAAGACTTTATCAGAGGGGTCGGAAACTCTAAAACATGATGCTTTGTGCCAGCGGTGGGTGAGGCCATAAGTAAACATAGGCAAAACCATTCTCTCTGTGAGTCACAGGTTGACTTTTCCTGATCTAAATGTACATCTTTCATGTGAAATTTTTCAATGTCGCTGATATTTTAATGTAGGAAGGAAACAGTGCAGTTGCTATCCAAGGTTTGGGAAATGCTGATATTTTAAGTGCCCACTATGGAGTCTGGATTGGGGAGTGAACTTTAAAGATTTTCTAAGTATCAGGAAACTTATCTGAAGTTTTACAGTATCTCTTCCATTTGTAGCTGAGCTAATAACATATGTTCCTGGAGGATTACAGTCAATGATTAAGGAAATTAGGTTTTGTTTGAATTTAATTTAGTAATATAAAGCTGCTACAATAATTTACAGCTTTGATATTTAATATTTAATAACCTGGTTCTTCAAAGAATTCTCCCAGTAATTGTGTCATTACGTATTGAAATATTATCCCCATAAGTCATTTGTATTTGCTAGTTGAGAAGAATGTTCATCAACTAGATTGGTTCAACATGAACTATCTGATAAAGGAAACATGTTATAGGTTGGGGGGCCATTCCCCTTCTTATTACCCAATATGTCATAAGTCGCTTGAGAGGAACTGTGTAGCAAAACATTTATTGGAATAAGATGCTGCTGTTCTGGAGTTTCCCCTTTCTTCTTCCATAACTAATGGAATCAGAATAAATCTAGTATTTATACAAATTGAATATGTATTACCCAAAAATGCTTAGGACCAGAGGTATTTGGATTTCCTCCCCAAATTTTGGATCATCTGTATTTGCATATATGCATTAGATGAGTCCCAGTTCTAAAAACAAAATTCATTTATGTTTCATTTATACCTTATACATGTAGCTTGAAAGTAAATTTATACACCATATACACAAAACTGCCACTCTCTTAATGCAGGAAATGTGAGGTTTTTGCAAGGATCCGCAGATATCGAGGGACACCTGATAAGCTTCGCTAACAGCAAATGTTTCAAATCAGGAATCTCACCAGGTTGGAGGCAAAATTCAATCTGCACAGAAGGGACACTTGTACAGCAACGGATCCTCAAAAGGTACAAGTGCAAAATATACGGGAAAAGCAGGCGTTTTTATACATTAAAATATAATCTATTAACATTGTTATGGCTCGAAATTCCCTTTCATTCCCCTGATTGGGCAGTTCCAGAAAGCTGGCTGACATTTCCCAGGCCTCTGATTGGCTGGGAGGCAGGTCTCAGCTGGTGCACACCCTGATTGGTGGAGGAGGTGATGACACAGCTGGGGATCTCCTCCCAGCTGGGCAGGAAAGCCCTGGGGCTTCCAATGAACCAAAGGAAGTGGTGGAGAGGTCTTCAGGAGGTGATGTCCATCCAGGGTGTGTAGCAATGGAATGCTGAAGACAGTGAAGGTCCAAAACGATGAATGATAGAATTATGCAGATACAGGGTCTTCATTCCTCTGAACTTGTGTACACATTCATATAAGAGAAAAAGAATAAAAATAGAAAGATACTTTGCATAGTAGAGGATCTGAAAATGGAGGTATGTGATACATTGTAGCAGTCTGGGCTGCAACTTGGTTTGGATGTGAGTGAGTGGGGCATTGAGATGATCTCCAGTGGAGCCCCGGATGGTTGCAGATGTTGTCTGACTCAGGCTTAATAGCTGAGCCGATGTGCATCCATGAGGAGTTGTGAGCTATGGAGTTGGGGAGGCTGCTGATCCCGGAAGGCTTGAGGATGGCGGTGGAGACAGTGATCATTGCAGTTCATTTTGCCCTCATAGAATCATAGAATCAAAGAGTTGGAAGAGACCTCATGGGCTATCCAGTCCAACCCCCTGCCAAGAAGCAGGAATATTACATTCAAATCACCCCTGACAGATGGCCATCCAGCCTCTGTTTAAAAGCTTCCAAAGAAGGAGCCTCCACCACACTCTGGGGCAGAGAGTTCCACTGCTGAACGGCTCTCACAGTCAGGAAGTTCTTCCTCATGTTCAGATGGAATCTCCTTTCTTGTAGTTTGAAGCCATTGTTTCGCGTCCTAGTCTCCAGGGAAGCAGAAAACAAGCTTGCTCCCTCCTCCCTGTGGCTTCCTCTCACATATTTATACATGGCTATCATATCTCCTCTCAGCCTTCTTTTCTTCAGGCTAAACATGCCCAGCTCCTTAAGCCGCTCCTCATGGGGCTTGTTCTCCAGACCCTTGATCATTTTAGTCGCCCTCCTCTGGACACATTCCAGCTTGTCAATATCTGTCTTCAATTGTGGTGCCCAGAATTGGACACAATATTCCAGGTGTGGTCTAACCAAAGCGGAATAGAGGGGTAGCATTACTTCCTTAGATCTAGACACTATGCTCGTATTGATGCAGGCCAAAATCCCATTGGCTTTTTTTGCCGCCACATCACATTGTTGGCTCATGTTTAACTTGTTGTCCATGAGGACTCCAAGATCTTTTTCACACGTACTGCTCTCAAGCCAGGCATTGTCCCCCATTCTGTATCTTTGCATTTCGTTTTTCCTGCCAAAGTGGAGTCCTAGGGGAACTATGACTTCCTGGGGGGGAGAACTATGCCTCTCTCTTTATTGGGGGTGGGAGTGGTGTCTTCAGTAAAAGTATCAGCCACCCATATGGGTGATTTGAATGCAATATTCCTGCTTCTTGGCAGGGGTTTGGACTGGATGGCCCATGAGGTCTCTTCCAACTCTTTGATTCTATGATTCTATGATTTTGCTGTACTTCGAATTCTGGAATTCCAGATAAGGGATGCTGTACTTGCTTTATTTATCTTACTCTCAATTGATTGGACTTGTTAGCACTTACCACAACACCTCAGGCATTTGAATGGCCGGTACCAAATGTGCAATAGCTCCTTCGAAACCCTTAAAGTTACTGCAATTATATAAATTTCAGCAGCTGTGGCTGTGTTCAAGAGCTTCAGTAAGTTACTTTGAGAACTAAAACCCACAGAACCCCCAAAAGGATTTCATCTGAAGGATTCTGAGACTGTTTATCCCAAAGGTAATGAAAGGGTTAACAGAACTTAGAAGTGTTTAAGTGCTGAAATGCAAACCTAAAGAGAGGCTTGTCCCTCTCCTCTGGCCTGCAGAAGATCAAAAGCTAAGAGGAGATAATGAATCTGGAAGACACAAGATACTGTATTGTCAAGTTCGCCTAGGGAGTACTCAGGGTGGGTTAACACCCAAAATGCTTATCTGTAACAATAATGTGTGTGTTTACGTAGTTTGTAGAAGGTTAGCAGTGAAAGACACTGAAGTGGCAAAATATGAGAAAAACATGTTTTTGAATGGTTGATCCGATAAGAGAGGTGTGTGCCCATGACACAGTGAAAAGACATGTATATAAGGTGACTGAAATATCCAAATATCAGAGACAGCCTTTTTTGAAGACACTGGTTTGTCTTGGTTGTTTCTCCCTGTGTGGCCACACTTGAAATAAAGAGATTTCTGCTTTACCTCTGGAGACTAGACTCTCTTCATTTTGCTGCCCTCTGTGACGGACTCAGCAAGGACCCCAAGCAGGGGGTCCCCTACATTTCTGGAGGTCCCACCGAGATATAGCAGAGGTGCCGGTTTGATGAGATTCTAGAGGTTGTTGGCAACCCATTCCTGAAGGCGAAGGCTGCCCAATTGGGATGTATCAACAGAGGTCGAGAAGGGATCCCAAAACAACAGACCGATCCTTTTGTTCATCTTTGTTGGGTGCCCTCGCCAGCAGGAACGCTCCACTTGAGAGGAAAGTTGGAAATCTCATCCCCAGGAACGTCAGGGAACGCAAGTCATCGTGACCAGGCGAGTAGAGTTTTTCTTGGGGAAAGGGAAAGTCTAGACTAGTAAACAGGTGCCAGAAGGGTGGAAGGTTGGAAAGTATTGTCTGTTTGGGAGTGTGATACAACTGAATAGGCACCACCCTTAGGAAAATGGGGCAAAAAGGGAGTAAGAAATGCTCAAGCCCATTGGAATGTATGGTTAAGAATTTCTCTAAGTTTAGGCAACAGATGCCAGGATGTAACAATGCCCAGAAATTGCAATTTCTGTGTCAGGTGGAATGGCTGAAATTTAATTCAAATCCCAGATGGCCAGAAACCGGAACTTATGATTTGAAAATAGTAAGGCAATGCCTTCGTTACATAGCTGCCAACCATCTAGATTCAAGAATGTATGTAAGGTTTTAACCGAAGGAAAGGCAGGATGAATTGGATACAGAAAGGGACCATATGTGTCATAAGTACTTTTAAAAACATTAAATAGGTTCTTTTATTCCGCTTTTAGTGAGACAGGTTGCATTAGGCACTTTCAGAGAAAAAATAGACACAGACTCCAGTACTTACATGCTCTGCTCCATGGGAAGGACAGAGGTAGTGTATTTAGAGAGTGTCAGATATGCTATGGGAAAGCATGATTCTGGACACTTTGGGGCTTCTTTCTCAAGGGAAGAGGAAAAAGTGTGCTTTTGGAGTCTTAGATTTTGTGCAGGAAGTCAGGTTCTGCTGTATGGAAAACAGAGGTCTGGTCCTTGGCATTGTGCTTAGGGAAAGAAGTTTTGGCATTTCAGTGTTTTGAAGTTATGGCATTATGGAAGTTATGGAACTGTGCATTGGCAGGCTGCAGGAAAGCAGGGTCTGGCCTTACAGATGCTTCTCCAAGGAGGGAGAAAAGGATATGGTAATATTTGGATGCATGTGGATGAATGCGTGTACATGTGTATGAATGTTGAGTGAAAATATAATTCCCCTTTGTTTGTTTGTTAACCAATGTAATTGTGAATCCAATGTAGTTGCATAGAATCTGTATGTCTGTATGTCCAATGTCATTCTTTGTCTAAATGTTTTCTGTAATCTTATATACCTTCTCACACTGGAAATTGCACTAAAAAGAACCTATGCTTTAAAATCATTGAAAAGTCATTCATGACATATGTAATTTTAGATTTTATTTAGTCTCACTCTTATTGATGATAGTTTTCATAAAGTGTTTGCAGTTTTGAGCAGAAGACCCTCATCCTTATTGATTACAGGCTAATGACAAACAGAAGTGGGTTCATCCGAACCAGGAAAAACTTGGAAAGCTGTGCAAGTTAATTAACAGTTTTCATAGAATCATAGAATCAAAGAGTTGGAAGAGACCTCATGGGCCATCCAGTCCAACCCCCTGCCAAGAAGCAGGAATATTGCATTCAAATCACCCCTGACAGATGGCCATCCAGCCTCTGCTTAAAAGCCTCCAAAGAAGGAGCCTCCACCACACTCCGGGGCAGAGAGTTCCACTGCTGAACGGCTCTCACAGTCAGGAAGTTCTTCCTCATGTTCAGATGGAATCTCCTTTCTTGTAGTTTGAAGCCATTGTTCCGCGTCCTAGTCTCCAGGGAAGCAGAAAACAAGCTTGCTCCCTCCTCCCTGTGGCTTCCTCTCACATATTTATACATGGCTATCATATCCCCCTTTATTTGGTTTCTAAACAGGAATGCAACTGGCCACCAATTAAAAGGATGCAAAACTTATGAAAAAAAATTGCAATTGGACTATTAATTGGAACAGTAAATATATGTATTGTTTGTGTTTTATAGTTTTTAAGGAGTGCAATAATAATAATAATAATAATAATAATAATAATAATGGTGACTCATATTATTATCTGGTACCAGAACCTATTGGCAGTTGTTTTTCTAGAGGCCAGAGCTATTCAGCATCAGACCTTTTTGAAAAACAAAGCAAATGAGATATCAAAGTGCAGAATTTGCTAAGATTGGTTTACATGACTTGTAAAGAACAATTGCTCTAACACAAATGAAAGCAATATATGGTATAAAGTATAAGATTTATTGTATAAAGGGTATAGAAAAAAAATAAGGATGAAATGATGTTTTGAATCAGATCAACCAAGTGATAGAAGGAAAGACAGAGAATACAATGGATGGAAAATATTGAGCTTCAAATAGAGAAGTACAGCTTTGGTATATGGGATTTTTCAAATAGCAAATGTGATTTTATTTATTTATCGTGTCATCAGCAACCATTGTATTACAATTCTAACAGAGCAAAACAAACACAGAGATTAAAAAGAAAAAGAAAAGAAAGAAAGAAAGAGAAAAAAACCACACAGATTTTGCAAATTTGGTATTTGGTTAAATGTCCTTTGACCAGTATCTGGCCACTTGGAGTGCCTCTGGGGTTGCCGCAAGAAGGTCCTCCATCGTGCATGTGGCAGGGCTCAGGGTGCATTGCAGCAGGTGGTCAGTGGTTTGTTCTTCTCTGCACTCGCATGCTGAGGATTCCACCCTGTAGCCCCATTTCTTAAGATTGGCTCTGCATCTCGTAGTGCCAGAGCGCAATCTGTTCAGTGCCTTCCAAGTTGCCCAGTCTTCTGAGTGCCCAGGGGGGAGTCTCTCATCTGGTATCACCCATGAATTGAGGTGCTGGATTTGGGCCTGCTACTTTTGGACTCTCGCTTGCTGGGGTGTTCCAGCGAGTGTCTCTGTAGATCTAAGAAAACTATGTCTTGATTTAAGTCATTGACGTGCTGGCTGATAGCCAAATAGTGGATGAGCTGGAGATGTCTCTGCCTTGGTCCTTTCACTATTGGCTGCTACTTCCCGGTGGATGTCAGGTGGTGCAATACCGGCTAATTTATTTATTTATTATTTGCACTTATTAACCGCCACTCTCAGCCCAAAGGCGACTCGTGGCTAAGCAGTGTAATTTTTCCAGTGGTGTGGGTCGCAGACACCCTGTGATAATGCGGCATGTCTCATTAAGAGCCACATCTACTGTTTTAGTGTGGAGAGATGTGTTCCACACTGGGCATGCATACTCAGCAGCAGAGTAGCATAGCGCAAGGGCAGATGTCTTCACTGTGTCTGGTTGTGATCCCCAGGTTGTGCCAGTCAGCTTTCGTATGATGTTGTTTCTAGCACCCACTTTTTGTTTGATGTTCAGGCAGTGCTTCTTGTAGGTCAGAGCACGGTCCAAAGTGACTCCCAGGTATTTGGGTGTGCTGCAATGCTCCAGTGGGATTCCTTCCCAGGTAATCCTCAGAGCTCGGGAAGCTTGTCTGTTCTTAAGGTGAAAGGCGCATGTCTGTGTTTTAGATGGATTAGGGATCAGTTGGTTTTCCCTGTAATAGGCAGTAAGAGCACCTAGAGCTTCGGAAAGCTTCTGTTCTACCATCTCAAAGCTCCCTGCTTGAGCAGTAATGGCAAGATCATCAGCATAGATGAAACTTTCTGTCCCTTCTGGCAGTGGCTGGTCATTTGTGTAGATGTTGAACATGGATGGAGCAAGCACGCTCCCCTGAGGCAGGCCATTCTTCTGTTTCCGCCATCTGCTTCTCTGGCCCTGGAACTCAACAAAGAAGCTCCTGTTTTGTAGCAGGTTTCCTATGAGGCGGGTGAGGTGGTAATCCTGGTCGTCTCTGGTTGCTTCTGGGTTGAGAGAATCGGCCGTCTACGAAGACGTTGCCCAGGGGACGCCCAGATGTCTTGCAATCCTGCGAGGAGGCTTCTCTCATGTCCCCCAGCAAATGTTTGTGGGAACATTCAGGACTCATGGGATTACTGCCGGATTGCAATTAAGTATATTTGACCAGCTGAATCATCCTTGGTTGCTTTAATGAAAGCTAAAAATGAAACCTTACAACAAATAAGTAAGTCTATGAGTTGTTTGACTATGGAAATAAATTTGAGAGATTGGAGAGAAAAATGTTGATGTTAATAATGGGAGGACACTCAGAAGCCTTCCTAGAATTAACAAAATTACATTATTGGTTAAGAACAGATTATAAAGGATGAAGTAAGCTTGTCAAATGTTCTTGGGAAGATGATATACTAAGATTGGAACTGGAAACCTTGGGAAAAATGGTCAATATTGAAGAAAATTTGGTTTGTGATATAGTTCCTATGCCTATGCATGTGGGGAAATGGTTCTGGGTTCCATATTTGTTATCCAAGAAAACCATATGCACAAGGTCCAAATATACAAATTTGAATGAAACAATTGATATTGATAGATGCAATAAATGAGAAATGGGATATGTATGTCCTTTAACAGTAAAACAAGTTGAACCATGTGCATTGGAAATGGCAGATGCAATCTGCAGGTTACAAAAGCTAAAGCCCAAAACCATGGTATATGACAATGGAATATAATGCCTATGTGTTATATCACCTAATGATTTATATTGGTCTGATGGGGAAACACAAACAGAACACCACTGGTATGATATCTTCACAGGATACATCCAATAGTATGTAAAGGGATACTTATATTGCTGCTAATCATTTGGATCTTATGGCCTCTTAGACGAATGACAGGATTGACAAATCAATTATCTATATTTGAAAACAAGTTAACGTGTTTAGAAACACAATTATGAACTATGATGTTTGATTAATCATACAAGTTCAATATTAACCTAAACATATATACTCTACACTTAATCTAGTTTGATTATAAGTATAACCAACACTGAATTGCTTATCATGTATGGATCATGTATGTGATACAATAAATTAGCATTTATGTATCAAGGGGAGGAATATGTGAGGAATGAATGTTTGAATGCATGGAAAAGAGAAGAAACAGGCCTGAAGAAAAACCAACGTGGAGTTATGATATGGGACGAACTTGGCAGTCGAAGCGAGGAGGCAGTAAGGCATAACTGAACAACAATGGACAATGAGGTGTGCGGCCGAGCATGTAAGGAGTGCAGGATACGTGCAGGAGGTACCCCATAAGTCATGAGGCCTGGAATGCGAATGTCTTGAACTTTGGAGAGAACAAAGACATAGTGTCCTTTAATAAGAGGACAGAGAAACCTGACTGTTGAAATGAAGAAAAATGGATTTTGGCCTATAAATGCAGGGGACCCCTGACAATCTCCACGCTTCCTGAACTGCAACAATGGAGCGTCCACGCTTCCTCAGAAAAGACTGATCATCTTCGCCGGAGGAGGCCTGTGTGTGTGAGTATGAATGAATGTGTGTGTGCACGAGAGCTCTCCTTGATGTGATTCTGATATGATTCTATGACTTGGGCTGTAGCATCCTGATGACATACCTGTGCCAAGAAGGAACTTGTGTGACTCTAAATACTACAGTTGCTGTTAGTACACATTTAGGACATTACCCCACCTGTGAGAAGATTGTTGCTATGGTACAATCTATCTACTCCCCAACAGGTGAAAGTTGGTGGAATTGGCTAACCTCAGGGTTACCAGATTTCGGATGGCTAAAGGGATTGTTCCTGGGTATTGTCCTGTTGATTATTGTATTTTTTATAATTGTGATTTCCCATCATCATGAAGATGTGTTATAAGTTCACCACAAGTGCGGTTCCCAAATGCCAGGGTATCGTAAAAATGTTATAACTAGATATTGATCTTGCTTCAGCTTCTGTATGATCAGCTTTCGCAAAAAGAAAAGGGAGGAGTGAAAAGGTTAACAGAACTTAGAAGTGTTTAAGTGCTGAAATGCAAACCTAAAGAGAGGCTTGTCCCTCTCCTCTGGCCTGCAGAAGACCAAAAGCTAAGAGGAGATAATGAATCTGGAAGACACAAGATACTGTATTGTCAAGTTCGCCTAGGGAGTACTCAGGGTGGGTTAACACCCAAAATGCTTATCTGTAACAATAATGTGTGTGTTTACGTAGTTTGTAGAAGGTTAGCAGTGAAAGACACTGAAGTGGCAAAATATGAGAAAAACATGTTTTTGAATGGTTGATCCGATAAGAGAGGTGTGTGCCCATGACACAGTGAAAAGACATGTATATAAGGTGACTGAAATATCCAAATATCAGAGACAGCCTTTTTTGAAGACACTGGTTTGTCTTGGTTGTTTCTCCCTGTGTGGCCACACTTGAAATAAAGAGATTTCTGCTTTACCTCTGGAGACTAGACTCTCTTCATTTTGCTGCCCTCTGTGACGGACTCAGCAAGGACCCCAAGCAGGGGGTCCCCTACAGTAACATTTCTAATTTCTAGTACAAAACCCATGCATGATGACTCCAATTCTCACAAATGCTGCTTCCACATTACTTCTATGCTTTGACTCTTCCTTCCCTGCCACAACCCTGAGATGTTTGGAATGGCGATGAAGGTATGCTGAAAATATGGCTAGCCCCTTGCCTGAATAAATTCAATTTTATTTCATGATTTGTCTACCAAAAAGAGGTTGTTTGCATGTTGAATTAGCTTGTTGTGGCTCCAACTCATTATTCTAATTAAGTTCTGGAAAAGATCTTTGGGATATCACAGGATTCACAAGAATGCCCAAATCATGAAATCATTGAAAGTACCTGAGATTAAACCGAGGACATTGTGTGCCAAATACCCTAATTTATTGTATTCTCTGTAAATGACAGAAACATACCCTACTTCTGTTCACACCCAGTGTTTTAAATTTTTTAATCTTCTACATCTGGCCCTGCCCAAAGTGTTGTAAATTTCTTGTGTGTTACTGCTTATATGTTATTTATAATATTGGTATTATGTTTTTCTTGCTTGTTTGCTTTGTTGTTTTTACTGATGTATTTTGTTGGGCTTGGCCTCATGTAAACCGCCCCGAGTCCCCTTGGGGAGATGGTGGCGGGTATAAATAAAGATTATTATTATTATTATTATTATTATTATTATTATTAAATGTTACTGCATAAAACATATGTGGACATCCTATATTATGGTCAGCAACCAATGGTGCAAAGCAAAAAAAATGTGGTTACCTTTTTTTGCTTTAGGTATTCACACAGCACTGTTGTGTGGGATATTTTCGTAACACAATAGGGATGTCTGCTCTGGACTCTTGCCGCTTAACTATATTTTCCTACAAGATAATCTTCAGTCATTCTTCCTGGTGACTTCCAGATAAGTTTGACTACAATTCTTATCGTAACCAGAATGTCCAATTGGTTAGACTGACACAGTTTAAATTATCTGAAGGCCTGCCAAGAGGAAGAAGAAGAGGCTTGTTCCCTGTTTCTTCAGACAGCAGGACTAGAACTAATGAGCAGAAAATGCAGATAGATTTAAGCAAAACATTAGGAGAAATAGACCTAATACTAAGAACTGTTTGACTGTGGAACAGACTATCTTTTAGATGGATATGCCAAATATCCATCTAGAGGTGTCTGGGTGGCCATCTAGCAGGAATGCTTTAGTTGCATCTGCCCTTCCAAGGACTGCATTAAGTAGAAGGTAGGACTAGATGATTTTCAAGATCACTTCCAACTCTATGGCTCTATAATCCCAACTAGGTAATTGGGAGCTTTAAAAGGTTATATTTTTCAGAACACAGCTTCTAGAATGTCCAAGTCAGCAGGACTAGTAGTAGGCTATTATCAGGGTATGAATCAGGGTACAAATCAGGGTATGAATGCTCCATGTTGTTGGATTACAAGTCTCAGGGGCCCTAGCCAACATAACCAATGGTAAGGAAAGCTGGGAATGATACTCCAAAAACACCTTCTTGGGATGTGTGGATGGGAAAAAATCCAAATGTGGCATTTGTGCAAGTTCAAGGTTTTGGGTGTTTAACTCTTAAAAGCCTGATTCTGGATCTTTGTGCATGTAGACCTCTCTTTTTTCTGACAGCTTCCTTACCTTTAACATTTCTATAGTAAACAGATATAACCCAGTCCTCTTTGTGATGCAAAGAGTTGAATTTGGAAAGTGAAAATTAGAGAGATTTTCTTTCAGTCCAGAAGCACTTTTTAAAAATAAATTTCTATATAAGCAAAAGGAAAAGAACCTTGAAGTTACACGTTGTGAAAGCAGGAAAAAAATCACACACATATATTCCCATTCACATGCAAAGGCATGGGAGATACTTTCTCTGCAAGCCTATTACAAATCATGCTCAGGATCTACAAATCTGTATGTCTTTGTCTGTGATGCTCAGCAATTTCTGTGGAATTTACCCAATCTATATAAATAAAAATGTAATGTTCGTTTGTGGGATTAACAGAACTCAGAAACCACTGGACGAATTGACAACAAATTTGAACACAAGACAACAACTAAAGCAATCTATTAGGCCTGGGTAACAATGGAAAAATTTGTTTCTAAAATCGATTTGTATTTGGGGGTTTTTTTTGTTTCGATATTTAAAATAATTACAAAATTTTCCTTTTCAAAAGTTCGATATTTACGAAATTTCGTAAATGGTAAAAAATTAACGAATCGATTTCCGAAACAATAACGAATCGATTCGTTAATGGCGGACGCGACCGCGAAATACGCTAAAAAACCTCCAAAACCTTCTGAAGCTTCCCTCTCCCTCTGTTGTTGACTGTTGGTGTGATATTATAATTTTTTTCACTAATTAAACCATAAAACTGGCCCAGACATGCGGAAATAATAACGAAATGACCTCAAAACAATAACGAAACGAATACAATATCGAAATACGAAGCATTTACAAAACGTTTTTGAAAATTCGTTTTTTTTAAATAATTGGTTCGTTATCGTTTTGTAATTGAAAAAATTAACGAATTATTAACGAATTACGAATTAATGAAACGAAACCGCCCAGCCCTACAATCTATGTCCTACACTCAAAAAAATAATAATAACAGGAAATAATATAAAAGCAGAACACAAATTTGATCAGGCCTAGGATCCTCTCTTTGATCTACAGTATGTGTACATAACCTTTAGTTATGTCTGTATACTGCATATCTCTTTAATTTATTTCCAAGAGGGAGTATCCAGTATACTCTTGCACAATGTCTCCCTCGAGACTCAGTTGCTCAAAGAGCAAACATCTACTTCCCTAGCCATTAGGTTTCAGACCAGCTGACTCTCCGGGGAGAGTGAGGGCAGCCATTTAGTGGCCATTGAAAGATGCTGGGTGTCTAGACAGCTTCTATGTGCAGCCCAGAAAAGCAGTAGTTCAGCCGTTTGCATCACTCATCTAAAGTCCAAGCTAAAATACAGAGGATATTTGTTGATGCAGTGACATGGGAACCACCAATCTCTACTCAAAGGCTGACAAAATAATGTAGTTTGATTGACTGTTGCATATTCAACAAGAACGGAAGCAGTACAGTTTCCCTTAGGAGAGAGTTCCACAATTAAGCTATTAAGCTATCTAGTCTCACTCCCTGCCATTGTAAAGGTAATATCGCTATAAATTCTATCCCATATATAGAACATTTTAAAGTATTTCTTCTCTCCCCCGCCAGGCCCGTAGCCAGGATTTTGTTTCGGGGGGGGGGGGGGCTGAATTTTTTTCAGGGGGAGTTTCGGGGTGGGGGGCTGAGTCTGAGTGAAAGAGGGTCTACCCTAGCAAACCTTTTGTATCATTACCCCAATATCCCCATGCATATGGGATATATTGACTATGGTGATCAGATCATAATATGAATAAACATAACAGTTTAAGTAATGCACCAGTAAGGCCTTTTCGCGAGCCAACATGAGAATTTCGGGGGGGGGGGCTGAAGCCCCCCGAGGGCCCCCCCTGGCTACATGCCTGCCCCCGCCCATTCTTCTCTGTAGGAATAAAAGTTCAAAATATATCCAATGAAAACTAACACTTAGTGCACGAAAACAGCACAACATGATATGCCACTGTACAATCCAGATTTGGAACAGCATTTTGACAATAATCTGTGTCATGCAATTTAATACAGAAATCATGATTAATGCCATTGTATTGCCATTGGGGTGTATTTTGTTTTTATCTGTTAATATATACAAAGCAGATTTTCTTCTAACTGAGCCTCAAGAATGTTTTGTATGATTCCCTTTAGGAATCATAGCATACCTTTGTTGAAAGGTTCTGAGCATGAAAGCTGTTCTTTAGAGATCATTCACTGTTTCAGAACAGAAAACCCCAATCTTGTAATCCTGCTGCTTCATTTTTTAGTACCTTATCACAAAATTATTCCTCTCCAAACTCTAAAACTCCTGGACCAATTGAGTTTTCTTTCTCTACTGAGGGTGGCATTTATGATGTGGATCAGGAATGTTCTGGGCAAGGATTCCTCCTCCTGCTCCTCCTCTTCAGTTCTAGCCACCTTCCCCAATGATAGGGATTCAAGGTGACCTAAAATTAAAAGCATACATTGCAATCAGACTTTAATAAGAGAAATATTTAAGTAGTTATCTTCCTATACTCTCAATGAAAAGTGTTTATTGTATTGTCAAAGGCTTACTCGAAGGAGTAAAGACAAAGATCCATCCAGATGATAAGTGTTCTTGCCATACATCAAGGGAACCACTGACTGCATTGGGAAGCTGGTGAGGAAACACAACATACAAATTATCTACAGACCCACCAAGAAAATCCAGCAAATGCTATGTTCAGTAAAGGACAAGAGGGATCCTCTCGCTTCTGCAGGAGTCTAAGGTATACCATGCAGCTGTGAACAAGTCTACATAGGGACCACCAAACGCAGCATTGCCCAAACACGAATCAAGGAACATGAAAGGCACTGCAGACTACTTCAACCAGAGAAGTCAGCCATAGCAGAGCACCTGATGAACCAACCTGGACATAGCATTTTATTCGAGAATACAGAAATGCTGGACCACTCTAACAACCACCATGTCAGACTACACAGAGAAGCCATTGAAATCCACAAGCATGTGGACAATTTCAACAGAAGGAGGAAACCATGAAAATGAACAAAATCTGGCTACCAGTATTAAAAAACTCTAAAATTAGAACAGCACAACAACAGAGAGTAAACAAACAAGGACATCTAATCACCTCTCAACAAAAGATTGCTCCAGGCACTGCCAGGCAATCAAATGCTAATCAAGGTGGTCAGTTGAAACATTCACACCTAGCTCCAGAAGACAAGAGTCCTTTGTCTCACCCTGGTCATTCCACAGATATATAAACCTTTTTTTCCTAGTTCCAACAGACCTCACTACTTCTGAGGATGCTTGCCATAGATGCAGGCGAAATGTCAAGAGAAATGCCTCTAGAACATGGCCATGTAGCCCGAAAAAACCCTACAACAACCCAAAAGTGTTTATCTTCCCAAATAGGAGCCCCCAGTGGTGCAGTGGGTTAAACCGCTGTGCCAGCAGGACTGAAGACCAACAGGTCGCAGGTTCGAATCCGGGAAGAGTGCGGATGAGCTCCCTCTATCAGCTCCAGCTACTCATGCGGGGACATGAGAGAAGCCTCCCACAAGGATGGTAAAAATATCAAAAACATCCGGGCATCCCCTGGGCAACGTCCTTGCAGACGGCCAATTCTCTCACACCAGAAGCAACTTGGAGTTTCTCAAGTCACTCCTGACACGACAAAAAAAAAATCTTCCCAAATTCTCCTGCTCCTAATCATGGCATCACATATGATAGAATGCTAAGTTTTTAAACTTTGTATAAAGGACATGCAATTGTTCAGGGCAGACATGTAGCCAGGGGGGGGGGGGCTTGTGGGGCTTCAGCCCCCCCCCCGAAATTCTCATGGTGGTCCGCAAGTAGGCCTTACTGGTACATTTTTTAAACTGTTATGTTTATTCATATCATGACCTGATCACCATACTCAATATAACCCATATGCATGGGGCTATTGGGGTAACGATACAAAAGGTTTGCTAGGGTAGACCCTCTTTCACTCAGACTCAGCCCCTTCCCCCCCGAACCAAACTCACCCCTCCCCACCCCCGAATCAAAATCCTGGCTACGGGTCTGGTTTAGGGTATATGTTGTCTTTTTGAAAACCTTAAAAGGTAAGACTTTTTACTAATGACCTTATCACTTTAACCAATGGATTCACCACGCATTGTGCCGAATCTGTAGGAGCCCAGCAAGAGGCATAGGGAACCCATCGGCCCACATCCCGCATTGCCCAAGTTATCCTTGGCCCCATCCCACGGAGGAAAACATCTACTACCTAGCTTCCCCCATTGTTTCAAATGTAACAGAGAAGCCTTCCGTGTTGCCACATCAATGAAGTATGCTGCTTCCTTTCGTCTTTTGCCACAGAGCCCTGCTAGAAGTAGATATAAGGCATAGTAGGATGGGCTTCATAGCAAAAGGGGAGCAACCAGCTTATAATGGGCTAATTAGCCTGTATGATGAGGTCATAAGTGACCAGTGATATGAACTTGTAGCATAGTAGTGTCACAAGGAGCTACTATGCCTAGCCTCAGTCCTAAAATGAGACTCACAATAGACTTGGTTTGTATTTCATTATAACGCAGTTCAGTAGCCTACAAAATCCAGAGCAAGTATCCTTCTTGTAAATACATTTTAATATAATTCAAAGAAAAGTAAGTCTATATTTCTCTTCTTCTCACCCGCAACCTCTTACCTTCTCTCAACACTTAAAAAAAATGACTTGGCTTATAAGAGTACCATTGTATATCTAGCTATCTGGCACAGTGCAGGACACCCTGTCACACTCCACTGTTATAGTGCTGCTATTCCACCTGAACTGCCATCACGACATCCTGCGGAATCCTGGAGTGTGTAGTTTATTGAGGCCAAAAAGCTCTGAAGCTGAGAATTCTAAATGTCCTTCTCTGCAGCTTCTGAAATGCCATATAATGTTGCCATAGAACTAAAACAGAATACAGTGATATAATATTGTAGAGTTATCAGGCCCCTACATAACATTCAAGTTCCCTTCCAATTCTTATAATTGTGTGTGGGTGTTATCAGTTGCCATCTGCTGTATGTATTCATATATAAATCTAAACATTTTAGTCAAAGAGCATCCACAAACCCTGTATCAGCTTGTCCATGGGTCAGTGTAAATACTGGAGCTTAACTCTCGTCTGAGTAGAGTGGCAAAAAGGCGAGAACTTAAATCATCTTTTAGAACCTAAAAGAAGCACTGATCCCTTCTACTCTCTTGATTCAGGTACCACTTCTGACATTTATGAATGCCCTGATGAGAAAAGGGTGGGGGTGACTAGGGGCAGTGGGCCTCATGAGACAATGTTAGTGCTGCAGAGACCCTCAACTTATCCATCAACTTATCCATGGGTCATATGGAATCATAGAATCATAGAGTTGGAAGACACTTCATGGGCCATCCTGTCCAACCCCCTGCCAAGAAGCAGAAAAATTGCATTCAAAGCATGCCCAACAGATGGCCATCCAGCCTCGGCTTAAAAGCCTCCAAAGAAGGAGCCTCCACCACACTCTGGAGCAGAGAGATCCACTGCTGAACAGCTCTCACAGTCAGGAAGTTCTTCCTCATGTTCAGATGGAATCTCTTGTAGTTTGAAGCCATTGTTCCGTGTCCAAGTCTCCAGGGAAACAGAAAAAAAAGCTTGCTCCCTCCTCCCTATGACTTCCCCTTACATATTTATACATGGCTATCATGTCTCCCTCAGCCTTCTCTTCTTCAAGCTAAACATGCTCAGCTCTTTAAGCTGCTCCTCATAGGGCTTGTTCTCCAGATCATTTTAGTCGCCCTCCTCTGGACACATTCCAGCTTGTCAATATCTCTCTTCAATTGTGGTGTCCTGAATTGGACACAATATTCCAGGTGTGGTCTAATCAAGGCTTGTACTGTATTTTATACCTTTTTGTTATGTATATGCCAATAAAGGCTTATTGGATTGGATTGGATTTATTTGCAGTGTTTTACTCTTGTTCATACGTATCTAGTATTGTGCTTGTCCTGCTTTTAAGTGGTCTTATCAGTGCATGAATCTCCTGTGCAAATTGGGTCTTTGGAACATAATAAAGATTGATGATTATGCATTAAGTCAATTTTACACACAAGTATCTAGGGTATGTAACTCTGAAGTGAGGTGTACAGTTTTATGATCATTTAAGTTGTGCAAAAGCTGGGAGGTTGAGCCTCAAGCGTGAGCGATGAATCCAAGAGGACTCCCAAACTGCGGACCTGTGACTTCAGGGGGAGTGTAACCCCGTCCAGCACAAGTTGCCAACCTATACCCCGATCTGATTTTCAATTGACCAGGAGGACCTCTGTCTTGTCGGGATTGATCTTCAGCTTGTTCCTCCTCATCCAGACAGCCACAGCGGCCAGGCACACGTCCAGCACTCGAGGGGCTTCCTTGGAATTAGGTGGAAATGAGTAATAGAGTTGTGTGTCATCTGCGTAGAGATGGCACCTAACTCCAAAACTCCGGATGACCTCTCCCAGCGGTTTCATGTAGATGTTAAAGAGTATGGGAGATAAAATAGAGCCTTGCGGGTCCCCACAGGTCAAGTGCCAGGGGTCTGAGTAGGCATCTCCCAGCTACAACATCTGGGATCATCCCTCCAGGAAGGACCGGAGCCAGGACAAAACCGTGCCCCCGAGACTCATCCCAGAGAGCCGTCCCAGAAGGATACCATGATCGATGGTATTGAAAGCCACTGAGATGTCCAAGAGAACCAGCAGGGTCACACTCCCCCTGTCAAGCTCTCTACGGAGGTCATCCACCAAGGCGACCAAAGCCGTCTCGGTGCCGTGGCCAGGCCTGAAACCAGATTGTGACTGGTCCAGGTAATTGATGTCGTCTAGAAAGCCCTGGACCTGGGAGGCGACCACCCTCTCCAGCACCTTGCCCAAAAAAGGGAGGTTGGAGATTGGTCTATAGTTGTTCAGGACCATGGAGTCAGCCACTTTTTGATGAGTGGACGAACCACAGCCTGTTTTAGTTTAGATGGAAAAAAAAAACCCTGCTCCAATGATGCATTAATGATCAGCACAAACCAATCAACCAACCCCTCCCTGGCAGATTTAATTAGCCAAGACGGGCAAGGGTCCAAAGCTGATGTGGTCACCCTCACAGCACCAAGGACCTTCCCCACGGTCTCAGGAAGAACAAGCCTAAAAGAATCCCACAAAATTGGACAAGCAGATGCCTCAATCACCTCTCCTGGAACTGTGATTAAATTGGAGTCCAGCTCAAGGCATATCTGAGCAACTTTGCCTGCAAAATGGTGTGCGAACTCGCGACACCGAGTTGTTGGGTCATCAAAGGTCTCCTCCACTGCAGGTGGATGCAGGAGTTCCCCGACATCTCGGAACAGCTCCGATGATCTATTTGCTGCAGATGCTATACGGGCAGTCGTGAAAGACTCCCTGGCTACCCATATAGCCACGGTATACGCCCTAAGAGAGGCTGTAGCCCGTGCTTGGTCAGACACGTCTCGAGATTTCCTGTAAATGTGCTCTAGCCCCCTTCTCGTATGCTTCATCACACCCAACTCCTCGGTAAACCAGGGAGATGGTGTGTCACGACGCAATGAGATGGGGCGTTTGGGAGCGATCGTATCTATCGCCCTGGTCATCTCCCTGTTATAGTGATTGACCAAAGCGTCGACAGGATCACCAGGCTCCATGGCAGGAAGAACCCCAAGATTCCTCAGGAATCCCTCCGGATCCATCAGTCTCCTGGGGCGGATCATCTTAATTTGTCCCCCACCCCTGCGGAGGTTAGCGGTAGCAGACAGTCTAAAATTTATCAGATAGTGGTCAGACCATGACACAGGAAAGATGTTTTGTTCTTCCACTCTGATACAAATGGGATAGCAAATAAACTATTTTTTCTCAATCTCACATACAAAAGGGTAGTTTAAAGTGAAGTGGGTGAACTGAAAATGATATAAATAAAACACAAAAGAAAATGATCAATTATCTAAATGAAGTGATTGTGGATTCTTAAAGAAGGAATAGAGATGCCTACACAATTCAGTGGATAAATGTCATTTGAGGAAACGTTCATTAGCCAATATTTGAGTCAAGATTGATACTCAAATTTTGATAGACTCATATAATAAAATTATTTGCTTGGCTTTGAAAAAAGATCTTTAGTACAAGTATTTTTCTTTGTTACCAAGGAGACAAATCAGTTCCAGAAGGAAAGAGGAGGAGGAGATTGACCCATTTTGAAGCATAATTTTCAATTTGAAAATTTCATATTCCTTGGGAGATATGTGTCCCCCTTAAAAAGAATAATGGAGAAAGACAGAGTTCATATCAATAAAACTAAATGTAGCATCCCAGTAGGCAAAGCTTCTTCCTTTTCTCACTAATATCCTCCCTGCATTTACAAGATGGGGAAAATATTAGTTCCCTATAGTTTAGTGCAAAATGAGCATTTTAAAAGAATTGGAGATATAAATCAATGCCATAAAAAGTGGCTGGGCATGAAAGAAAGAGAAATGAAAGCTGACATCTAACTTGCAAAAGAAAACAAAGTGGAAACGGAGAAATCTCAGCTACTGAAATCTTTGACATATTGTTATTGCTGTTGTGGTGGATGGTGTCAAGGAAACCGTTTTTGAAACAGATCTGTATCTCTATAGCTTGTTCTCTATATGTATTTCAATCTCGTCTTAGTTCCCCGTAACCTTTCCCCCTACCTTTATTCATCTTCTGTGTATTTTGTCAGAGATAAAATAGTAATTCAGTGCCTGTCACATACAAAATGAAAGGGCAAAGTTTCAAATCTCCTTGCTTCCCAAAATAGCAATGATTAGAGGGACAGTTGAAAGAAACTATATTATATGCGATTATAACATTTATCTATTATTTATCATTTGTTTGTGTTGCCATACTGATATGACAAAGTTAAGGATGATGCTGGCATTTGCTACAACTGACAAGCTTTATATTTTTGCCAGGATGTAAAACACACAGTTGCTGGATAAAATAAATGAACAGCGTATTGTCGAAGGCTTTCATGGCTGGAATCACTAGGTTCTTGTGGGTTTTTTTGGGCTATAGAGCCATGTTCTAGAGGCATTTCTCCTGACGTTTCGCCTGCATCTATGGCAAGCATCCTCAGAGGTTGTGAGGTCTGTTGGAAGTAGGAAAAATGGGTTTATATATCTGTGGAATGGCTGGGGTGGGGCAAGGAGCTCTTCCCTGCTGCAGTTAGGTGTGAATGTTTAGCTGATCACCTTCATTAGCATTTGAAGGCCTGCCTGAGCCTGGGAAAATCTGTTGCTGGGAGGTGTTAATCTGTGCCTGGTTTTTTCCTCTCTGTTGTTTAGCTGTTATAATTTTAGAGTTGTTTAATACTGGTAGCCAGATTTTGTTCATTTTCATGGTCTCTTCCTTTCTGTTGAAATTGTCCACATGCTTGTGGATTTCAATGGCTTCTCTGTGTAGTCTGACATGGTGGTTCTTGGTGTGGTCCAGCATTTCTGTGTTCTCAAATAATATGCTGTGTCCAGGCTGGTTCATCAGGTGCTCTGCTATGGCTGACTTCTCTAGTTGAAGTAGTCTGCAGTGCCTTTCATGTTCCTTGATGCGTGTCTGGGCGCTGCGTTTGGTGGTCCCTATGTAGACTTGTCCACAGCTGCATGGTATACGGTAGACTCCTGCAGAGGTGAGAGGATCCCTCTTGTCCTTTGCTGAACGTAGCATTTGTTGGATTTTCTTGGTGGGTTTGTAGATTGTTTGTATGTTGTGTTTCCTCATCAGCTTCCCTATGCGGTCAGTGGTTCTCTTGATGTATGGCAGGAACAATTTTCCTCTGGGTGGATCTTCATCTTTACTCTCGTGGCTTGTTCTTGGTCTTGCAGCTCTTCTGATGTCTGAGGTGGAGTATCCATTGGCCTGGAGAGCCCAGGCCCAAATGAACAACATTTCCAGGGTATATTCCAGGGTACATTTGCCAAACCCTTCTTTTTTCTTCTATAAAATGATGGAAATATTCATTAGCAATATGGTATTTTAATTAGAACACAGAAGGGTTCAGGCCAATAAAATCCATAATAGAAACCTACCTATTATGAAAAATACAGTGGAAGTTATTTATTAAGGTCAAGGCTAGCAATGAATTTTTCACAAAGGACATCTTTTTAAATCTAATTAAGGGCTGAGGAAACAGCAGCATTTACTCAGCATCCAACACAAAATTAATCACATAAGCAAATGCACTTTGAACCAACTGCACAATAATGAAAAAAGATTTAACCAACACCTCTTTCCTTCCCTGTAGTAACCTACGGATGTGAGAGCTGGACCTTAGGGAAGGCTGAGCGAAGGAAGATAGATGCTTTTGAACTGTGGTGCTGGAAGAAAGTTCTGAGAGTGCCTTGGACTGCGAGAAGATCCAACCAGTCCATCCTCCAGGAAATAAAGCCCGACTGCTCATTGGAGGGAAGGATACTAGAGACAAAGTTGAAGTACTTTGGCCACATCATGAGGAGACAGCAAAGCCTAGAGAAGACAATTATGCTGGGGAAAGTGGAAGGTAAAAGGAAGAGGGGCCGACCAAGGGCAAGATGGATGAATGGCATCCTTGAAGTGACTGGACTGACCTTGAAGGAGCTGGGGGTGGTGACGGCTGACAGGGAGCTCTGGCGTGGGCTGGTCCATGAGGTCTCAAAGAGTCGGAGACGACTGAACGAATGAACAACAACTTTCCTTCATTGTCTCGCCAAATGGGACCAAATGGTTGCAGGGTTGGTAATTCTGTGTCCATGGATTCAACTATCCATAGCTTGAAAATATTCAAAAAGTGTAATGGGTAAGCGTGAGTCTGGAAACATCCTCTATAATGCTTTTTCCAAATTGCATGAGGTAGTATTCAATTGTTTTCTAAAATTTTGGTAAAAATAAACTGATTTCCTATATGAGCATACCACTACTGTTGTACTTACTTACTTTACTTAGGCGATCCCTCGTTTTCCGAGGAGGATTGTCTTCCAGTATTCTTGTGGGTTCGTAGGTGACTGTGGAGCCCTATTCTTGCTCTGCATCTTCTTCCGCAGTGAGGGCATTGGTTTCCAGGTGGAAGGCGGTTTCGGTCGGGGTTGGCTTGACGCGCCTTCCTCCCCTTCGCCCTCCATTCATGCCTCTTCAAATTTAGCAGCACTGCTGGTCACAGCTGACCTCCAGCTGGAGCGCTCAAGGGCCAGGGCTTCCCAGTTCTCAGTGTCTATGCCAGAGTTTTAAGGTTGGCTTTGAGCCCATCTTTAAATCTCTTTTCCTGTCCACCAACATTCCGTTTTCCGTTCTTGAGTTCGGAGTAGAGCAACTGCTTTGGGAGACGGTGGTCGGGCATCCGGACAACGTGGCTGGTCCAATGGAGTTGATGGCGGAGGACCATCGCTTCAATGCTGGTGGTCTTTGCTTCTTCCAGCACGCTGACATTTGTCCGCCTGTCTTCCCAAGAGATTTGCAGGATTTTCTGGAGGCAGCGCTGATGGAATCGTTCCAGGAGTTGCATGTGACGTCTGTAGACAGTCCACGTTGCTTGGTCATATGTCTCCCAGATTTCATTTATGTAATGTTTTAGTGTATTGGGTGGCAATTTGCAAGAAAAAATGACTTCAGGATCCAAATTCAGCTGAAAAATAGATTCCAGATTATGTCTGGCAGCACTATGTTAAAAGTAGTAAACTCAAGCTCCTTTTTAAAAATGAATGAATGTCATCAGTGATAATGTGAAGCCCCCGGTGGCACAGTGGGTTAAACCCCTGTGCTGGCAGGACTGAAGACCAACAGGTCACAGGTTCAAATCCGGGGAGAGGCAGATGAGCTCCCTCTATCAGCTCCAGCTCCTCATGCGGGGACATGAGAGAAGCCTCCCACAAGAATGATAAAACATCAAATCATCTGGGTGTCCCCTGGGCAACGTCCTTGCAGACGGCCAATTCTCTCACACCAGAAGCGACTTGCAGTTTCTCAGGTCACTCCTGACACGACAACAACAAGAGATAATGTGAAGTTAAGCCTATTGAGAACCACCCACTAGAACCACATTTTCCTCAAAAAAGAAGAAGACCTAAACAAGGGTGATCTTAGCTTCCATCCCCATTAATTAAAATTGCTTCCCCTTGCAATATCACTGAACAAATGCTTGTTGATTAATCAAGCAAATTAAACCAATGACATTTTGCAGCCATATTTTAATGGGTTCGGATTGTATAATGTGTGTCTTTTTTTGCAAGCTATAATTGGCAGACAAGATTTCTCCATTAGCTGCCTTTGCATTGAAGGTTCTCATATCTAATGCATTTCATGTGCTATAATACATGCATGGAACGAGAGGAATGGGAGAAAATCTTTTTCTATTTTCTGTGCAAAATGTTGACCTTGTCTCTTGTGCTATTTGGGGAAAGGTCTAAAATTATGGACAAATTTAATTCATTTAATTCTCAATGTAAATTAAGAGTCACTGGATACATTTAAAAGACATATTCTATTGGCAGAATAGGTCTGAGAATCTATTAAACTTTTATAACTGTTCGAGACAATATTGTATGCAAAGTATATTCTGAATGAGTCAGCTAATGAGCCATCCATACGAAAAGAATTGCTTTAACACAAAAATGTGGTTTTAAATGTCATTATCCTTTGGTATAGAATCATAGAATCATAGAATCAAAGAGTTGGAAGAGACCTCATGGGCCATCCAGTCCAACCCCCTGCCAAGAAGCAGGAATATTGCATTCAAATCACCCCTGACAAATGGCCATCCAGCCTCTGCTTAAAAGCTTCCAAAGAAGGAGCCTCCACCACACTCCGGGGCAGAGAGTTCCACTGCTGAACGGCTCTCACAGTCAGGAAGTTCTTCCTAATGTTCAGATGGAATCTCCTCTCTTGTAGTTTGAAGCCATTGTTCCGCGTCCTAGTCTCCAAGGAAGCAGAAAACAAGCTTGCTCCCTCCTCCCTGTGGCTTCCTCTCACATATTTATACATGGCTATCATATCTCCTCTCAGCCTTCTCTTCTTCAGGCTAAACATGCCCAGTTCCCTAAGCCACTCCTCATAGGGCTTGTTCTCCAGACCCTTGATCATTTTAGTCACCCTCCTCTGGACACATTCCAGCTTGTCAATATCTCTCTTGAATTGTGGTGCCCAGAATTGGACACAATATTCCAGATGTGGTCTAACCAAAGCAGAATAGAGGGGTAGCATTACTTCCTTAGATCTAGACACTATGCTCCTATTGATGCAGGCCAAAATCCCATTGGCTTTTTTTTGTCGCCACATCACATTGTTGGCTCATGTTTAACTTGTTATCCACGAGGACTCCAAGATCTTTTTCACACGTACTGCTCTCGAGCCAGGCGTCCCCCATTCTGTATCTTTGCATTTCATTTTTTCTGCCAAAGTGGAGTATCTTGCATTTGTCACTGTTGAACTTCATTTTTTTAGTTTTGGCCCATCTCTCTAATCTGTCAAAATCGTTTTGAATTCTGCTCCTGTCCTCTGGACTATTGGCTATCCCTCCCAATTTGGTGTCATCTGCAAACTTGATGATCATGCCTTCTAGCCCTTCATCTAAGTCATTAATAAAGATGTTGAACAGGACCGGGCCCAGGATGGAACCCTGCGGCACTCCACTTGTCACTTCTTTCCAAGATGAAGAGGAAGCATTAGTGAGCACTCTCTGTGTTCGTCCACTTAACCAATTACAGATCCACCTCACTGTAGTTTTGCCTACCCCACATTGGACTAGTTTCCTTGCCAGAAGGTCATGGGGGACCTTGTCGAAGGCCTTACTGAAATCCAGGTACGCTACATCCACGGCATTCCCCGCATCTACCCAACTTGTAGCTCTATCGAAGAAAGAGATCAGATTAGTCTGGCATGACTTGTTTTTGATAAATCCATGTTGACTATTAGCGATGACTGCATTTGTTTCTAAGTGTTTGCAGACCGCTTCCTTAACAATCTTTTCCAGAATCTTGCCCGGTATCGACGTGAGGCTGACCGGACAGTAGTTGTTTGGGTCATCCTTTTTTCCCTTCTTGGCTGGAATCACTAGGTTGTTGTAGGTTTTTTGGGACCACATTGGCCCTCCTCCAATCTGCTGGAACTTCTCCCGTTCTCCAAGGACTCTCAAAGATGGTTGCCAATGGTTCCGAAATGACTTCCGCTAGTTCCTTCAATACTCTGGGGTGTAGTTGATCTGGCCCTGGGGACTTGAACTCATTAAGAGCGGCCAGGTATTCCTGGACGACTTCTTTCCCAATTTGGGGTTGGATGTCCTCCAATCCCTTGTTGTAGAAGAATTCTACAACTGGAAATAGATGTGTGTCTAAGGATGGGACTTCTGTTAATATTCTAGTACACCACCCAAATTTAGTTTCCCATTTCCTATGTATGATATAAAATCCACTACATTTTTCTTTGTATTGCTCTCTGAGAAACCTGTATTTCTATCAGAATTGGAAATGTATCTAAGTATATAGATAAATAGACAAACTGATAGATAGGAGATAATGGGGGAAATTGCCAGCAAATTTTTGCCTCTCACAACAATTCAAGGTATAAGAGAAGCCTGAAGTCTCCAAGGCATCTTCTTCTAGACCCTAATTCATTTACATTTGTGACTACAGTACAACTCCTGTATCTGGGAGACCAGCATCTGCGGTTTCATTTATCTATGCTAGACAAATTCTATGTCAATTTTTAACATATTACCTAATGTTTAAAGGGCTCACTTACAATTGGGCAAGCTGACATCCTGGCTAGTCCACCACTGAACCTGGAAGGCATTTGGAGGTCTGATGATGATGATAATAATACTAGAATCATAGAATCATAGAGTTGGAAGAGACCTCATGATCCATCCAGTCCAACCCCCTGCCAAGAAGCAGGAATATTGCATTCAAATCACCCCTGACAGATGGCCATCCAGCCTCTATTTAAAAGCTTCCAAAGAAGGAGCCTTCACCACACTCCGGGGCAGAGAGTTCCACTGCTGAACGGCTCTCACAGTCAGGAATCTCCTCTCTTGTAGTTTGAAGCTATTGTTTCGCGTCCTAGTCTCCAGGGAAGCAGAAACCAAGCTTGCTCCCTCCTCCCTGTGGCTTCTTCTCACATATTTATACATGGCTATCATATCTCCTCTCAGCCTTCTTCAGGCTAAACATGCTCAGCTCCTTAAGCCGCTCCTCATAGGGCTTGTTCTCCAGACCCTTGATCATTTTAGTCACCCTCCTCTGGACACATTCCAGCTTGTCAATATCTCTCTTGAATTGTGGTGCCCAGAATTGGACACAATATTCCAGGTGTGGTCTAACCAAAGCGGAATAGAGGGTAGCATTGCTTCCCTAGATCTAGACACTATGTTCCTATTGATGCAGGCCAAAATCCCATTGGCTTTTTTTGCCACCACATCACATTGTTGGCTCATGTTTAACTTGTTGTCCACGAGGACTCCAAGTCCTCGTGGACAACAAGTTTTCACACGTACTGCTCTCGAGCCAGGCATCCCCCATTCTGTATCTTTGCATTTTGTTTTTCCTGCCAAAGTGGAGTATCTTGCATCTGTCCCTGTTGAACTTCATTTTGTTAGTTTTGGCCCATCTCTCTAATCTGTCAAGATCGTTTTGAATTCTGCTCCTGTCCTCTGGAGTATTGGCTACCCCTCCCAATTTGGTGTCGTCTGCAAACTTGATGATTCTACCTTCTAGCCCTTCATCTGATGTGATTGTATTACATATTTATACACATAATAAGAAGTACACTAATTATTATATTTGAACTGTGATAATGTTTTTAGTTGCTGTGAACTGAGTTCCAATTGCAAAAGAAATGAGGGGATGGAATTTCACCCTTGCCAGAAGGCTTAAGCAAAATAGTCTGCTGCAGGCTCTCTGCAGCGGAATAGATAACATGGAACTATGAATGATGAACATGGAATGACCAGGCGATGTTCCTGGATAACGTTTTTTACAGGATGACACCAATGATTATATGCTTTAATGGCTTTATATATGTTTTATATTGTGATGTTGATTGTTTTTAATGGCACTTTTATGAACGCCTGACACCGAACTGTACCAATTTGTAACCCTCCTTAAGTCGCCGTACGGCTGAGAAAGGCGGGCTATAAATATCGTAAATAAATAAATAATGGTTTGCCTGTTCTTTCTCATTAATGTGCCATTCTGATATTGCTTGGCAACATATATCCCAGTTTTCTGCTGTCAAATATTGGGTGGTATCCCATTGTCCACCTTGGTTTACACCATCTTTAAGAGTCTGATTGACTTGACTTCAACATCAAGTCAATCTACTGTACTCTTCATCTCCCTAGAGATCTGGAATACCTTATGCAGGGTTTATTTGTCTTAATAAAGAACTTGTCGAACTGTAGATTTAATAAGCATACTTTGACTGTGCTTTTCCTGCATGGCAGGGGGTTAGGCTATGGCCCATGTGGTCTCTTCCCATTCTATTATTCTGTTATTCTATTAGAAAGAAATAATGTGTTTGCATGCCCGAAAATACAGAAAACCCCAATGAAACTACAATTCCCATGATCCCATAGCATTGACCCATGCCGGTTCAATGGTGTCAAACTATATATATATATATATATATATATATATATATATATAAGATTTTTTGAATAAGAGATACATTGAGGGGATGTGAATCATCGACATATTTTATAATTAAAAATAGAAGAGCCCAGAGGGGTGGGTTTGGTAAGGTTTAGGGGTGTGTGGAAAGAATGGGAAGAAAGAAAGAAAAAAAGAGAAAAGGGAAGAGAGGGAGGGAAAGAAGGAGGGGAGGGAAGAGTGTGTAGGGTTTGGAAAATTGGTGCGGGGAGACTTAGTGCTTTTAGTTACTGATTTTATCCCTTATAGCATTGTTAGTGTTAGTGTTGTCTTCTGATCCTGTCTTTCGCGTGTCAATATCTGGTTAATGTTGAAATATTTTTTAACTGGGGACCAATCCGTCTTGTTTACACCAATCATCTGTTTGTTTTTCATACACTGTGTTAGTACATCCATGTTCATTATGTCTAAAAGTTTGAGCATCCATTCTTCCACCATTGGTATCTCTTTATTTTTCCATTTCCTGGCTAGAACTATTTTCGCCGCCATTGCTATGTGAAAGCTTATCCTTATTCTTTTCAAGTTCAAAGTCCAGTATACCCAGAAGGTAGTATTCGGCTTTCATCTCTTTTCTCGTGTCTAGTATCTTGTTTGTTGTTTCATGAATCTCTTTCCAGAATTTTTTAACTTTATCACATGTTCACCATAGATGGAAAAAGGTGCCCTTCTTTTCTTGGCATTTCCAACAGGATTCCGAAACATTTTTATAGCATTTTGCCAGTTTACTGGGCGTGATGTACCATTGTTATATCATTTTGAACCAGTTTTCCCGTAGATCGTATGAATTTATCCATTTTAATTTAATCTTCCAAATCTTTTCCCATTCTGTGATGCCAATTGTGTGTCCTGTGTTGGCCGTCCATTTCGATATGCAGTTTTTTGTTCGATTTTTCTTTGTTATCCAGCCTAATAGAATTTTATATAGTTTGGTAATCCCCGTTTTTCCGAGATCATAATTTTTTCCCAGTATTTTTCTTCAGTTTCGAAACCTACTTTTTTGTCTTTATTGAAAGCTTCGTTAAGCTGTCTATTTTGGAACCATGATAGGTCTCCGTATGTTGCTCTTATCTCTTCCAATGTCTTTATTGTATGCAGGATTCAAAATGATCTTGACAGATTAGAGAGATGGGCCAAAACTAACAAAATGAAGTTCAACAGGGACAAATGCAAGATACTCCACTTGGGCAGAAAAAATGAAATGCAAAGATACAGAATGGGGGACAATGCCTGGCTTGAGAGCAGTACTTGTGAAAAGGATCTTGGAGTCCTCGTGGACAACAAGTTAAATATGAGCCAACAATGTAATGTGGTGGCAAAAAAAGCCAATGGGATTTTGGCCTGCATCAATAGGAGCCTCGTGTCTGGATCTAGGGAAGTAATGCTACCCCTCTATTCCGGCTTGGTTAGACCACACCTGGAATATTGTGTCCAATTCTGGGCACCACAACTGAAGAGAGATATTGACAAGCTGGAATGTGTCCAGAGGAGGGTGACTAAAATGATCAAGGGTCTGGAAAACAAGCCCTATGAGGAGTGGCTTAAGGAGCTGGGCATGTTTAGACTGAAGAAGAGAAGGCTGAGAGGAGACATGATAGCCATGTATAAATATGTGAGAGGAAGCCACAGGGAGGAGGGAGCAAGATTGTTTTCAGCTTCCTTGGAGACTAGGACGCGGAACAATGGCTTCAAACTAAAAGAGAGGAGATTCCATCTGAACATGAGGAAGAACTTCCTGACCGTGAGAGCCATTCAGCAGTGGAACTCTCTGCCCCGGAGTGTGGTGGAGGCTCCCTCTTTGGAAGCTTGTAAACAGAGGCTGGATGGCCATCTGTCAGGGGTGATTTGAATGCAATATTCCTGCTTCTTGGCAGGGGGTTGGACTGGATGGCCCATGAGGTCTCTTCCAACTCTTTATTTATTATTTATTTATTTGCTGCATTTGTTAACCGCCGCTCTCAGCCCTAGGGCGACTCGTGGCGGTGTACAACATATAAAAAACATATTTTACAATAACTACAATGACAAAAAAACAACATATCACTAATACACTATCATCTAATTACACTAAAATAATCCGCTTCGCTTCAAATTCGCTTTGATTTTATGATTCTATGACCTCCCAATTTTTCTTTAAGATGTCTTTATATCTCGGCCATTTCTCCCATCCCAGCTCCCTCCTTTTGTTGCTTCGAGAGGGGAGATCCATAGGGGTGGTTTTTTGGTAGAATTTAAACTGCCTTAATTCTAAAGTGTAGATGCACTTTTTTACAGGCTTGTGCTAGCATAGACATTTTCATACAACTTAATAGTTGGCTAAGGAGTGTGCCTTTATGGTACCAAATGGAAACCAGCCACACTCTAGGATTCTTCCTCTCCAATTAAAAGTCTTAATGAGATCATGGTAACTGCAGAAAAAAAGTCATTTTAGAAGTATAGACATTATAACCAGGGCTTTACAAATTACCATAGAATTGTAGAGGTGGGATGATTTCTATACAAGGGGAGAAAAGGACTGATTTCTAAGACAGCCATTAAGGGATGTCTGCAATTAGTGAACTTGAGAAACGCCTGCCCATGAATCACGATGCCTAGTACAGAAACGGAATGGTGTGAATCTAGGAAGAGTGATTTATCAGAAGTGACAAACTGCTGACTTGCTCCATTATTACCATTACTTTTTTAGAAATAAGTGTCTATTATAAGTTTTTATGAATGCATAAATTATACTAATGCACTGACTGTCAGTGGCTATTAGATCTTATTCAGGAGCAGCTCCGCTTCTGACCTCAGTTACACAGAACAACTCGTAAGGGATGAACAAGCTGGAACAGATTATCGTTTTAATCAAAGTATTTTTTTTAAACAAGCAAACAGCACTCTAGTTGTTCACTGCGGGCCTTGTGCTTTACAGTGACATCAGGGAATCCTGATTGGTATTGCTGTAAAATGTGGAAATCTTGACCTTGCACTGTACAGCTTCCAATTAATTGTGCAAACAATGCAGAAACTATCAGTTCCAACAGACCTCACTACCTCTGAGGATGCTTGCCATAGATGCAGGTGAAACGTCAGGAGAGAATGCCTCTAGAACATGGCCATATAGCCCAAATACCTACAACAACCCAGTGATTCTGGCCATGAAAGCCTTCGACAATACATTATGCAAAAAGACTTGCCATCTCTTCCTAAAAATAGCATGTTTCTCAGAGGAGGTATGGATACTACAGATCCCATGCCACTCTACTTGGAAGTAAGTGGACTGAACTATTTGCCAAGATTCTACACTCAGGAGTGTACATTTATGCTCATAGCAGGCATGTAGCCGGGAGGGAGCTTGAGGGGCTTCAGCCCCGCCCCCAAAATTCTCATGGTGGTCGTGAGAAGGCCTTACTGGTACATTATTTAAACTGTTATGTTTATTCATATCATGATCTGATCACCATGCTCAATGTATCCCATGTGCATGGGGGTATTGGGTGACAAAACAAAAGGTTTGCTAGGGTAGACCCTCTTTCACTCAGACTCAGCCCCCCCCCGCTGAATCAAACTCAGCTCCCCCCGAATCAAAATCCTGGCTATAGGCCTGGCTCATAGAGTTACATAGTAGATGTGCAACAGCATCTTGTTTGCAAATTGTGATGCCTAATGTACATCTGCATGTGAAATTTATATCCACGCACAACAGTATATAACCTGCAATGTGCATCCATGTGCACTGTGCCCAAGTGCAATGCTTCTACATGAGAACTCTACAATCTTAAACTGATTACAATTATTCTGCATTGAGGAAAAATATCGACTGCTTCCGAACGGGAATTTATACATGTGTAATATATCAACAGCATTGCGACTTTTACAGAGCATTACTAAAAACGTGTACAAGTCAACAGGAATGTAGCTGACCACCTGAGTTTGTGGATGTGTTCTGGAACATAAAATGTTACTAAGGCCCCTTCCACACAGCTATATAAAATCAGCATTGAACTCGATTATATGGCAGCGTAGACTCAGATAACCCAGTTTGAAGCAGATATTGTGGGTGATCGGTCTTGATATTCTGGGTTATTCTGGTCCAAAATGGGGCAGCTAGGCTGCTAGCGGGATCATCTATAAGATCCCATATTACACCAATTCTGAAACAACTGGGTAGATGCGGGGAATGCCGTGGATGTAGTGTACCTGGATTTCAGTAAGGCCTTCGACAAGGTCCTCCATGACCTTCTGGCAAGGAAACTAGTCCAATGTGGGCTAGGCAAAACTACGGTGAGGTGGATCTGTAATTGGTTAAATGGACGAACCCAGAGGGTGCTCACCAATGCTTCCTCTTCATCCCGGAAAGAAGTGACAAGTGGAATGCCGCAGGGTTCCATCCTGGGCCCGGTCCTGTTCAACATCTTTATTAATGACTTAGATGAAGGGCTAGAAGGCAGGATCATCAAGTTTGCAGACGACACCAAATTGGGAGGGATAGCCAACACTCCAGAGGACAGGAGCAGGATTCAAAACGATCTTGACAAATTAGAGAGATGAGCCAAAACTAACAAAATGAAGTTCAACAGTGACAAATGCAAGATACTCCACTTTGGCAGGAAAAACGAAATGCAAAGATACAGAATGGCCTGGCTCGAGAGCAGTACGTGTGAAAAAGATCTTGGAGTCCTCGTGGACAACAAGTTAAACATGAGCCAACAATGTGATGTGGCGGCAAAAAAGACAATGGGATTTTGGCCTGCATTAATAGGAGCATAGTGCCTAGATCCAGGGAAGTAATGCTACCCCTCTATTCCGCTTTGGTTAGACCACACCTGGAATATTGTGTCCAATTCTGGGCACCACAATTCAAGAGAGATATTGACAAGCTGGAATGTGTCCAGAGGAGGGCGACTAAAATGATCAAGGGTCTGGAGAACAAGCCCTATGAGGAGCAGCTTAAGGAGCTGGGCATGTTTAGCCTGAAGAAGAGAAGGCTGAGAGGAGATATGATAGCCATGTATAAATATGTGAGAGGAAGCCACAGGGAGGAGGGAGCATGCTTGTTTTCTGCTTCCATGGAGACTAGGACGCGGAACAATGGCTTCAAACTACAAGAGAGGAGATTCCATCTGAACATTAGGAAGAACTTCCTGACTGTGAGAGCCGTTCAGCAGTGGAACTCTCTGCCCTGGAGTGTGGTGGAGGCTCCTTCTTTGGAAGCTTTTAAGCAGGGGCTGGATGGCCATTTGTCGGGGGTGATTTGAATGCAGTATTCCTGCTTCTTGGCAGGGGGTTGGACCGGATGGCCCATGAGGTCTCTTCCAACTCTTTGATTCTATGATTCTATTATTCTAACTGCATTGGCTACCAATAGAACATCGGATCTCTTACAAGATACTGATCCTGACATTTAGAGCTCAAAATGGCCAAGGACCTTTATATCTTAGGGACCGCCTTATTCCTTTTCTCCATCAGTGATCAACTCGATCCACCCAGGGAAATCTATACATACCAGGCCCTAGGGAGGTACACCTGGAAGCTACAAGGTGTAGAGCTTTGTCAATCTATGCTCCAATTCTGTGGAACTCATTGCCTCCATATGTTAGTGCAATGTCGGAGTTGCGACCTTTTGTAAAAGCGCTCAAGACTTGCCTGTTTGGTTGTGCATTTAAGTAATCAGATCAAATTTGCCAAATAGTCACTGCTAAATGTTTCTATGTTGAATGTTTTATATTGTGAAATGCTATTTTAAATTGTAAGTCGCTTGGAGCACCTTGGTGGAGAGCGACTAATTAAGAAATAAAGTGAAGTTATATGACTGTGTGGAAGGGCCCTTAAAGTGCATATACATTATAGAATTATTTCAGATTGATACCACTTTAAGTGCCATGCCTCAATGTTGTGGCGTCCAGGAACTGCTGTTTTACAAGGTCTTTAGACTCCTTTGCCAAAGAATGGTGGTGTTTTACTAAACTACAAATCCCAAGATTTCAAAGCATTGAGCCATGGCAGTTCAAGTGGATACAAACTGCATTAACTCTACAATGTATATTCACCCTTAGTGGGTTTAATATTGTAATATCAGAAAGATATTAAAAAATAACAGTGTCCCCTCGACACGTGGGATCAAACAGGAAACAGGATCATCCCTAACATTAGGCACTTAACTCCATGCCACAGATGTTGGGTGTAACAGCAGGACAATTGTCATCAGTTTGCTTGGTTGTTTTTGAATTTTTAATGCCAGATGTTGGAAACAAAGATACAGGATATCCCGTGTTCCAAGCACCAAAGGAATTTGGTGGCTGCGGATTGCATGAACTTTGATCTGAAATGAGAGAGCATTGAGGGTTGGATTTCCTGCTCTGTTTTGGGCAGCAACATGTCTTGGATTGGCCTTGCAGAAAATATGACCGTCTGAACAGATAAACCCTAGAGGGGTCTCCCCTGGATATTCACTCAAAAGCATAGGGAATTGACAGAAAATGTTTCTGAAGGTAAAGATCTACATAACCAAAAGTGAAATTGCTGCAAAAATATAGTCAAAGAAGCGAAGAACAAACCAAGAGACCAGGCTTCTTTGTCTCTTTTGAAGACATGTACAATGATGTAATGGACTGCAAAAGTTAAAGCACTGACATTAATATCCTGCGGGTGCTCTCATGGAATGTATACACTTCAAAACGATGTAAATATTTGCAGTCTCTCTCTCTCTAAACCAAGGAAACTCTTTCCTTCTCTGATGTTATACTTAAGTGCTACCTCTAAGTAGGGTATTAAACTAAGGAAAAGAAGGCTATTCAAAAAAAGTATTCTACTGTATGAAGCTGAAGAGGATAGTACATGGTATAATGGCTAAGGTATAGGAAAGTAAAGCTCACTGAACTCCGGTCAACTGAATAAATAAGAGAGCTCCCTTTCCCTTTATAGTAAATAATGCTGTATATTTCTAATGCTACAGCAACAATGAAGGCCTAAGATTTAGTTATTAACTGAGCCTTCAAGCAATGTACCTATGAATGCTTGCAAAAACTTCCATGACCTTTGATGCCCTGGGACTTAAGAGCCAATTGGCAGCATCAGGTTCTGAAACTTAGATCCTTTTAGACAGATAGTGAGAAATGAAATGCATATTCTTTTTTATTTTATTTTATTTCATATAAATGTTTGTTGAAGGTTTTTTTTTTACATAGATAGGTAAAAAATATAGAGTATGTGGATATTCTGACTGTTATCCTGTATCAAAATCGCTCTAAAAATGGGTGTGCTGACTGCGGAGATCATAGAATCATAGAATCAAATAATCAAAGAGTTGGAAGAGACCTCATGGGCCATCCAGTCCAACCTCCTGCCAAGAAGTAGGAACATTGCATTCAAATCACCCCTGACAGATGGCCATCCAGCCTCTGTTTAAAAGCTTCCAAAGAAGGAGCCTCCACCACACCAAAGAGTTCCACTGCTGAACAGCTCTCACAGTCAGGAAGTTCTTCCTCATGTTCAGATGGAATCTCCTTTCTTGTAGTTTGAAGCCATTGTTTCCCGTCCTAATCTTCAGAGAGGCAGAAAACAAGCTTGCTCCCTCCTCTCACATATTTATACATGGCTATCATATCTCCTCTCAGCCTTCTCTTCTTCAGGCTAAACATGCCCAGCTCCTTAAGCTGCTCCTCATAGGGCTTGTTCTCCAGACCCTTGATCATTTTAGTCACCCTCCTCTGGACATATTCCAGCTTGTCAATATCTCTCTTGAATTGTGGTGCCCAGAATTGGACACAATATTCCAGGTGTGGTCTAACCAAAGCAGAATAGAGCGGTAGCATTAATTCCCTAGATCTAGACAGTATGCTCCTATTGATACAGGCCAAAATCCCATTGGCTTTTTTTGCCGCCACATCACATTGTTGGCTCATGTTTAACTTGTTGTCCACGAGGACTCCAAGATCTTTTTCACACGTACTGCTCTCGAGCCAGGCATTGTCCCCCATTCTGTATCTTTGCATTTTGTTTTTCCTGCCCAAGTGGAGTATCTTGCATTTGTCACTGTTGAACTTCATTTTGTTAGTTTTGGCCCATCTCTCTAATTTGTCAAGATGCTTCAATCTAGCTTTTGGTATACTGCATTTTAGTTTTTTTTTAAATTTCTTCAAAGTATGGGTGCCTTCAGATGAGGAGTACATACCTTGAAATTTTCCCTTATCACAGAACAAGTGAGATCCATTTGTTCTCAGAGGATGGAAACCTTGCAGAACAAAAAGAAATTCAGAATTGGATTGGGTCAGGGAATTGGATTCAAAGCTGGACTATAAGACAGGAAATATTTAGACGGAGGGAAAAATAAGAGAACAGGATAGTCCATTTGAGAAGGTGATTAGGAAAAGTTTGAGAGGGGAGAAAAAAGTAGCAGGAGATCTGTACGAACAAATCATAACAGTAGAAGAAGAAATAATAGAGGAAATTTTCCAAACATGGAGAATGGACATGGAAATTGAGAGGGAAGACATCCAAAAGGAAATAAGTAATATAGCAAAAGAAAAGTATAATGTATTAAGGGAAGCGAGAAGGAAAATGTTACAAAAAATGTACAGAACTCCTGTGCATCTTTCACGCTTTGTACCAGGGATCAAGGATAGGTGTTGGCATGGCTGTGAACAAAGAGGGGTATTTAATCATATGATATGAGAATGTGATCGATTGCAAGAATACTGGAAAACGATTGAAGGAGAAATCAATAGAATGTTAACTTTACAAATAATAATAGTTAATAGAAATGTACTACATGCACAGATAACAGGAGTGAAGAATATGCAAGAGGAAAAATTGGTTGACAAATTAATAGCATGTGCACAAATTGTTTTAGTGAGGGGTTGGAAAGAAAACAAAATGGACACTGACTAATTGGTATAACTATATAGTTAATATGTTACATGTGTAAATGGAATAATTTAGATAAAATTGAAAAGGTTATAATAACGAAGTGGATGTGGGAACCAGTTAGGAATTATTTAGAGAATATGCTAAGATGTGGAGTAGAAAAATGAAGACTGAGAGTGATATTTCAAATATAACTTCTGTAGTTTGATGTATAAATTGCATGTACAAAGAGGAGAGGGTGGGAGTGGGAAAAAAACAATAAAACAATTTTTAAAAAGAGATCAATTTGCTGTTTGTAGCCTGATCCCTGAGCTAAATTTTATCAGACTTCAGGAAGTTTATGTTGCTCAGTCCAAACCTCTATTAGTAATATTATTTTTCACCATGGTCGCATAGTAATTCATAGTTTAGTTGTTACTTCTCTGTTTTTAAAGCATAGTTTGGTTTTTTTTTGTTGTTATTGTGTCAGGAGTGACCTGAGAAACTGCAAGTCGCTTCTGGTGTGAGAGAATTGGCCGTCTGCAAGGACGTTGCCCAGGGGATGCCCAAATGATTTGATGTTTTATTATCCTTGTGGGAGGCTTCTCTCATGTCCCCGCATGAGGAGCTGGAGCGGATAGCGGGAGCTCATCTACCTCTCCCCAGATTCGAACCTGCGACCTGTCGGTCTTCAGTCCTGCCGGCACAGGGGTTCAACCCACTGTGCCACTGGGGGCACCGGGGGCTCCAAAGCATAGGTGATTGCAATCTGTTGGATCAGTAGCAAATTGATCCAACAGATAGCAAGCCCCAGCAGAAAAGAATGAAGATAGCTGCATTATTCACTGTGCCGGGAATTTGCAGTTTGGGGTGTAGGATAGTGGGATTGGTCACTGCTTTGCCACGATGACCCAACATCTTCTTTCCAAAGAAATGTGCATGTCATCTGTTGGGAGATAGAATCAACCAGCCAATTAATTGACACCTCCGTGTCAATTAATTGGTTGGCAGACCTAGTTAGAGTGGCCCGTATGTAGGCTTTATTCTGGCTGGGTGGAAGAAGTATTTAAGCAACTGCTCATCAATTACCTTTTAAGTGTGTCCCACCAAACCAAGCAGAAGTAAGTCTTGCCTGGTTTGGGGACAGATGCATTTTCATGCATCCCCTTTTCTGTCCCTAAATTTGGGACCCATGTCTTGGGCAAATCCTACTTTCAGCAATAAACAAGTTGTGACCTTACTCCATCTGTAGTTGTGTGTGTTTGTGTTTTATCAAGTGGAATGGAACTCACTCCAATACACCCAAAAATATAAACATTCAACCCACTGTGCCACTGGGGGCACCGGGGGCTCCAAAGCATAGGTGATTGCAATCTGTTGGATCAGTAGCAAATTGATCCAACAGATAGCAAGCCCCAGCAGAAAAGAATGAAGATAGCTGCATTATTCACTGTGCCGGGAATTTGCAGTTTGGGGTGTAGGATAGTGGGATTGGTCACTGCTTTGCCACGATGACCCAACATCTTCTTTCCAAAGAAATGTGCATGTCATCTGTTGGGAGGTAGAATCAACCAGCCAATTAATTGACACCTCCGTGTCAATTAATTGGTTGGCAGACCTAGTTAGAGTGGCCCGTATGTAGGCTTCATTCTGGCTGGGTGGAAGAAGTATTTAAGCAACTGCTCATCAATTACCTTTTAAGTGTGTCCCACCAAACCAAGCAGAAGTAAGTCTTGCCTGGTTTGGGGACAGATGCATTTTCATGCATCCCCTTTTCTGTCCCTAAATTTGGGACCCATGTCTTGGGCAAATCCTACTTTCAGCAATAAACAAGTTGTGACCTTACTCCATCTGTAGTTGTGTGTGTTTGTGTTTTATCAAGTGGAATGGAACTCACTCCAATACACCCAAAAATATAAACATTGGGGAATTTTTAAAAGCCACTTCCTTCTTCCCCCTAAAGAGACCCCTTTTTTTACAGCATTCAGTTTCAGGGACGTCTTAACAGACATAACCACACACAGGAATGAAAAGGAAGGAGGAGGAAGAGGAGGGAAAAGGGCGCCTCCCTCTTTCCTCACCAACAGGGCCAAATGTCAAAGCCTTGTGCCGACAGGACTGCTGACCAACAGGTCAGTAGTTCTATTCTGGAGAGAGAGTGTTGAGCCAAATCTATTTTCCTTGATTACATTCTGTCTCCAGCAGCGTTATTGTCTTCATCTACTCATTCAGCCCCATTAATTTTTGATTAGTTCATAATATAAAAAGGGACTTGTATCTGCGATCCAGTTAACTGCTCCACCAAAAAGCCGCATTGCTAAGAAATGCCCCCTTCCTGGCCACCATCAGTTAATCAAATGACTCATTGAGTGCTTATGTAATGATAATATACAGTGTGCATTGCTCCACATTATGATACACACTTCTTTCAACGGCAGCACATAAAGCAATTACAAGACATTTCATTTAAATTATTATTTCTTTCACCAGAAGCTTTGGAGTTCAACATTTAGACTAAAGTCAGGTAAATCTCATACGGTGATGATGATACATAGCTTAGTTAATGATCGAGGTCAAAGGGATGCTCAGCAATATTTAAAGGAACTGTAACTTGTAGAACACTGAGTACTGCAAGAGTGACTAATAGCTTTCTCGAGTAACACATCAACTCCAAATGCCTGCTTAATGAAATGGAATATAAATCAGAGGGTTGGAGAAAACTGAAGCAGTGTGTGATAGCAGCAAAGCAGGATGAAAATTACTATGTGTTTTTTTTTTCAAACTGACTTTCACAGTAAAAGGGCTGATGTAATGCATTGCTAACAACAAGGCAGCAGGAGACAACGGGATACCAGCTGAACTGTTTGCAATCTTGAGAGATGATGCTGTCAAGGTGATGCATGCCATAAGCCAGCAAATATGGAAAACAAAAGAATGGTCATCAGACTGGAAAAAATAAACTTATATCCCCATACCAAAAAAGGGAAATGCTAAAGACTGCTCAAACTTCCGTACAGTGGCCCTTATTTCTCATGCCAGTAAGGTAATGCTCAAGATCCAGCAATACATGGAGCGAGAGTTGCCAGATGTTCAAGCTGGGTTTAGAAAAGGCAGAGGAATGAGAGACCAAATTGCCAATATCTGCTGGATAATGGAGAAAGGCAGGGAGTTTCAGAAAAACATCTATTTCTGTTTCATTGACTATTCTAAAGCCTTTGACTGTGTGGATCATAATAAATTGTGGCAAGTTCTTGGTGGTATTGGGAGAACAAATCACCTTGTCTCTCTTCTGAGGAATCTGTATAAGGACCAAGTATCAACAGTAAGAACTGAACATGGAACAATAGACTGGTTCAAGATTGGGAAAAGTGTACGGCAGGGTTGTATACTCTCATACAACCTATTCAACTTGTATGCAGAACACATCATGCGATGTGCAGGACTTGACAAATGCAAGGCTGGGGTAAAAATTGCTGGAAGAAACATTAACACACTTAGATTTGCAGATGATACCACTTTGATGGCCGAAAGCAAGGAGGAGCTGAGGAGCCTCCTAATCAAGGTGAAAGAAGAAAGCGCAAAAGCTGGGTTGCAGTTAAACATCAAAAAACCAAGATTATGGCAACCAGACTGATTGATAACTGGGAAATAGAGGGAGAAAGTGTGGAGGCAGTGACAGACTTTGCATTTCTAGGTGCAAAGACTACTGCAGATGCAGACTGCAGCCAGGAAATCAGAAGATGCTTACTTCTTGGGAGGAGAGCAATGACCAATCTCGATAAAATAGTGAAGAGTAGAGACATCACACTGGCAACAAAGATTGACATAGTTAATCAATGGTATTCCCCATAGTCACCTATGGATGTGAGAGCTGGACCATAGGGAAGGCTGAGCGAAGAAAGATAGATGCTTTTGAACTGTGGTGCTGGAGGAAAGTTCTGAGAGTGCCTTGGACCTCCAGAAGATCCAGCCAGTCCATACTTCAGGAAATAAAGCCTGACTGCTCATTGAAGGATAGTAGAGGCAAAGATGAAGTACTTTGGCCACATCATGAGAAGACAGGAAAGCTTAGAGAAGACAATGATGCTGGGGAAAATGGAAGGAAAAAGGCTTGTTCTCTAGACCCTTGATCATTTTGGTCGCCCTCCTCTGGACACATTCCAGTTTGACAACATCTCCCTTCAATTATGGTGCCCAGAATTGGACACAGTATTCCAGATGTGGTCTAACCAAGGCAGAATAGAGGAGTAGCATGACTTCCCTGGATCTAGACACTATATTACTATTTATGCAGGCCAAAATCTCATTGGCTTTTTTAGCCAGCACATGACATTATTGACTCATGCTTAACTTGTTGTACACAAGGACTCCAAGATCTTTTTCACACGTACTGCTGTTGAGTGAGGTGTCCCCCATTCAATATCTTTGTATTTCATTTTTTTCTGCCTGTGGAGTATCTTGCATTTGTTCTACTGGAGATCAATTGATTCAATGAGATCTGCATCAGTATTGGTTTATGTGCATTCAGCAGTTGGTTTTATATACTCTTGTTGAAAATATTAATTAGATTTAAGAAATTAAATCCTTTGGCCATGCTTTCTGGAGAGTACTGAAATACATTGCAAAGAAGCAACTTCTCCAAACTGCACAACACAAAAGAAAAAGGCATCCCATTAATTTCTGTTGACAGACAGATAATCCCAATGTGAAGCTCAGCAAAAAAGAAAAAGAAAAAAGGAAGAACATCTGATGTATGGCACAAATGCAATTGCTTTAACTTGGCTGTAAATGTAGAAGGCTTCAAGACCAAAATAACATGGCTTCTAGTACCATGTATAAAAGACAGAACATGATTATGGCATGTCTCCATAGTCAAGCAAATGTCTCTTGATGAGTAATGTATGCAACTGTCTCCAG